>NW_026974871.1:300000-518977 GCF_030014295.1 Loxodonta africana | reverse complement strand
ATGGAGTCGAATGGAGTCGAAAAGAGACAATAGAGTTGAGTAGAGTCTAATAGAGCCTATTAGAGCCGACTAGAGCTGAATGAAGCCGATTAGAGCTGAATCGAACCGATTTGAGCTGGATGAATGGATTGGAAAGGAGCTGATTTGAGCCGAATCGCATCGAAATGCATGGAATCGAATCCAGTAGAATAGATTAGATTAGGGTAGGATGGAATAGAGTAGAATTGAACACAGTAGAAGAGAATAGAAAGAATACAATAGAATAGAGTAGAAAAGGGTAGAGCAGAGCAGAGTAGTGTAGAGTAGAATAGAGTAAAGTAAAACAGAGTCGAATCAAGCCGAATGGAGACGAAACGAGACAAATCGCGTTGAATCGCGTCGAATCCCATCGAATCAATTACAGTAGGGTAGAGTAGAATGGAGTAGAATGGTCTGCAATGGAATCGAATAGGGTAGAAAAGAGCTGAATAGAGCCGAATAGTGCCGAAGAGTGCCGAATCGAGGTGAATTGAGCCAAATCAAGCTGAATTGATCCAAATCGAGCCGAATCCATTGAATCGAGCCTAATGGAGCCAAACCGAGCCTAATCAAGCCGAATCGACACTATTCAAGCCAAATGGAGCCGAATGGATATGAATCGAATCGATTCGACCTGAATCACGTCAAAATTCGTCAAATCCAATTGAATAGATTAGAGTAGGGGAGGTTCAGTATGGTAGGGTAGGGCGGGTAGAATAGAGTAGAGTAGAATAGAATAAAACAGAATAGAATAGAAGAGAACAGAACAGGATAGAGCAATACAGAACAAATACAGAAGAGTAGGCTAGAGTAGAGTAGAGGGGAATAGAGTAGAGTAGAAGAGATTTGAACAGAGCCAAATCGAGGTGAATCGCGTCAAAATGGGTTGAATTGAATCCAATCCAATGGATTAGAATAGATTAGAGTTGGGTAGCATAGGGTAGGGTAGAATAGAGTAGAACAGTACAGAACAGAATAGAAACAATACAATACAATAGAGAAGAGTAGACTAGAGTATAATAGAGTAGAATAGAGCTGAATAGAGCTGAATGCAGACAAAATGAGAGGAATCGTGTCGATTCGATTAGAGTAAATTAGAGTGGTGTAGGGTACGGTAGAGAAGAATAGAGCTGAATAGTGTGGAATGAATAGAATGGAGTAGAATGGAGCCATATAGAAAAGAATAGAGTAGAAAAGAGTCGAATAGAGTAGAAAAGAGTCGAATAGAGCAGAATAGGGCCGAAGAAGGCCAAATCGAGCAGATTCGAAGCGATTCAAGCCAAAACAAGCTGAATGGTGCCTAATTGAGCTGAATAGAGCCAAATCGAGCCGAATAGAGCCGATTCAAGCTTCTTTGCCTCGAATCGCGTTCGATGCATCAAATCCAATCGAAACGTATAGCTTAGAGAAGGGGAGGGGAGGGGAGAGTAGAATAGAACAGAGTAGAGTGGAATAGAAGAGATTAGAACAGAATAGAAGGAATAGAATCGAGTAGAATAAAGTGGAAAAGAGTAGAGTCGAATACAGTCGAATAGAGCCAAATAAGCCGAATACAGACGAATGGAGCTGAATACAGCAGAAAAGAGCTTTATACTGCCGAATCACACCTAATCGAGCTGAATGAAGCAGAATCTCACCAACTGTCACCGAATAGTGTCAAATCGAATGGAATCGAATCAAGTCGAGTCACATTGTTTTGAATCAAACAAGGTCAATTCGCTTCATATCGTGTCGAATCCCATCGTATCAGGTCGAATAACTTCGAATTGCGTCAAAACTCAGAGGATCCTACTGAATCACATTGAATCATATGGAAGCTCATCAAATCTCTTCGAATCCAGTCAAATCCTGTCAAATGGCATTGAACTGAATCAAATTGAATCAAATAGATTAAAGTAGAGTAGGTTTGGGTGGGGTGCAGTAGGGTTGCGTAGGGTAGAATAGAACAGAGTACAACAGAATAGGAGAGAAGAGAACAGAATAGAAAGAATTCAACAGAATAGAATAGAGTCAAGGAGTGCAGATCATAGCCGAATTGAGCCGAATGGAGACAAAACTAGACGAACAGCGTCGAATCGGGTCAAATCAAATCGAATCGATTAGAAGAGATTAGGGTAGGGAAGGGTAGAATAGAATAGTGGAAAATAGTGTAGAATGGTGTGGAATGCAATAGAATGGAGTTGAATGGAGTCCAATAGAGACGGATAGAGATGAATAGTGTAGAAAAGAGTCGAATAGAGCAGAATAGGGCTGAATAGGGCCAAAGAAGGCCTAATCGAGCAGAATCGATGCAATTCGAGCCAAATCGAGCCAAACGGAGTGAAATGGAGCCAAGTCGAGCCAAATAGAGCCGATTTGAACCGAATTGAGCTGATTCAAGCCTAATCGCATTGAATCGCGTGGAAATGAGTTGAATCGAATCAAATAGATTAGAGAAGGGTAGGGGAGGGGCGGGTGGGTAGAACAGAACAGAACAGTACAGAATAGAAAGAATATAATATAGTACAGTAGGGTAGTATAGTAGAGAGTAAAGCGGAGAAGAGTAGAATTGAGTCAAATAGAGTCAAATAGTGCAGGATATAGCTGAATAGAGCCAATTCTAGCCAAATTGAGCCAAATGGAAACAAAACGAGATGAATTGCGTCGAATTGCTTCGAATCGTGTCCAATGGAATCGATTAGCATAGATTAGATTAGAGTAGGGTAGGGTAGAACAGAATAGTGTAGAATGCAGTAGAATGGAGCCAAATGGAGTTTAAAAGAGACAAATAGAGTAGAAAAGAGTCGAATTGAGCCAAATAGGGCCGAATAAGGCTGAACAGAGACAAATCGAGTTGAAACGAGCTGACTCGAAGCAATTCGAACCAAATCGAGCTGATGTTGCCAAATCGAGCCGATTTAAGTATAATCGCGTCCAATCGCATCAAAATGCTTTGAATTGAATCAAATGGAATAGAATAGGTTAGGGTAGTTTATGATAGGGTAGACGAAAGTAGGCTACCGTAGAGTAGACAAGGCTAGAGTAGTTGCCTTGACTAGTAAGTTGGACCAGTCAGCTAGACTAGTGGCATAGATCAGTAGCCTAGACAACTAGCCTTGAATAGTACCATTGCCTTAAGTACCCTAAATTAGTAATCTGAACTATTACCCTTGCCTTAACTAGTAGAATGAAGTAGTAACCTTGACTTAACTAGTAGTCTTAACTAGTACCCTTGCCTTAAATAGTAGTCTTAACTAGTACCTTGCTTTAACCAGTAATCTTAACTAGTACCCTTGCCTTAACTACTAGTGTTAACTAGTACCCTTGCCTTAACTAGTAGTCTTAACTTGTACCTTTGCCTGAACTAGATCCCCAGCGTTAACTAGTACCCTTAACTACTACCCTGGCCTTAACTAGTAGCCTTAACTAGTACCCTGGCCTTATCTAGTAGCACGACCTTAACTAGTAGCCTTAACTAGTACCCTGGCCTTAACTAGCACCCTTTACTAATACCCTTACATAACTAGTACCCGTGACTAGTACCCTGGCCTTAACTAGTATCCTGAACTAGTACCCTTGCCTTAAGTAGTCCCCTTGCCTGAACTAGTACCCTTAATTAGTACCCTTATTGAGTACCCCTAAGTAGTAGGTAAGGTATGGTGGGGTAGCATAGGGTAGGGTAGCATACCGTGGAACAGAGAAAATAGAAGATAATAGAATAGAACAGCATAGGTCAGGTTAGGTTAGTTTAATGTAGGGTATGGTGGAGTAGCATAGGATGGAATAGAGAAAATAAAAAAGGAGAATAGAATAGAAAAGAACGGACTAGATTAGGATAGGGAAGGGTGGGGTAGGGTTCTGTAGAATAGTATAGTGTAGAATGGAATAGAATGGTGTGGAATGGAGTCGAACAGAAATGAATAGAGTAGAAAAGAGTTGAATAGAGCTGAATAGTGCCAAATAGGACCAAATACGGCCAAATCGAGCCGAATACAGCCAAATCAAACTAAATCGAGCCGAATCGTGTCAGTAGAACTGCCCCATGGGGCTTCCTAGGAGCAGTTGGTGGATTTCAACCACTGACCTTTTGGTTAGCAGCTGAGCTTTTAACCACTGTGCCATCAGGGCACCAATAATGTACCCAAGTGTTTATTAAATGCATAAATGTGTGCCATTGGAATTTTTAATGAAAATTATTGTGAATTTTTGGTCACGGAGCTATTCTATTAGATGAATGAAAATGCCCTTTCAGATATGTTCATTGAAACTTTATCATGACTCACACAAAAGTTTTCTTTTGCTGTAATTCTGAATTTAATTGGTTTAATACTATGGTCTAGCCCTCACAATGTAATGGATTCTGTAGTAATTGCTTTGTACACAAAACAACAGAATACTAAAAATAATTACTGTCTATGAATTCCACAAGAGTTTTGTTTACAGACACATTGTGAATTGTTTCTTCTGTATCATTAACCTAAAAGGTAATAGGAATGAAGTTTGCAATAAAATACTTGTATCTTCCAAACCCATAATTTTTCTTTGCTTTCTCCAAGTCATTGAGACATTGCTCACATTAAAATCCAGGAACATTTAATAACAAATGTAAGCCTTGTTGGATCTCTGTCTCTTTCTAATCAGCACACAGGGGGCTTTTACAGAGATTTTTTCTGATGTCTCTTCAAATGCGTTCATCCTAACAGCCTAGTAATTAAGCTATTTACACAGAATCAATAACAGTATTTTTTCAATAGATTTTCTGATTCTCTCTTTAATACACCACAGTAGATTTATCTCTGCCTAACAAAAAGGATAGTAAACAAAGAGGATATTTACTCTGGCATAAGGCCCTGGAGATTCTTGTGGAGAAGATGTTAATTGGCCATCCTTATCATGAACTTAAAATAAATAAATAAATAACATCTTTAAGTATCTTTATGGGATCTGTTGGGAAATCTGAAGCATTAATGTTAAAAAAAAAAGTTAAAGTGGAGTCTAATTCCCACAGTGGGAATTAAAAGGGATACCCTGGGTGGTGCAAACTGTTAAGCACTTGACTACTAACCAACAGGTTGGTGATCGGAAACCATCCAGAGGCACCTTGGTAGATACGTCAGGTGATTTACTTCGGAAAATCACAGCCTGGTGATTTCTGCCCACATGGGGCTGCCAAGATTTGGAACCGACTGGAGGGCAACTAAAAAAAACAACATTATAACTTGAAGCAGTTCTATTCTGCCCACATGGGGCTGCCAAGATTTGGAACCGACTGGAGGGCAACTAAAAAAAACAACATTATAACTTGAAGCAGTTCTATTCTGCCCACATGGGGCTGCCAAGATTTGGAACCGACTGGAGGGCAACTAAAAAAAACAACATTATAACTTGAAGTTTTTCAGTGTATCTGAGCTGAGACTGGTCCAAAGAGAAGAAAACTAGAGCTCTCTCATTCTCCATTTGAAAAGGAGAATCAAGATAGTGATGTTGGCCTCTGTCTAATGACAACATAGTCTATGATCTTTAGTCTTCTGAATCTTCACCACTCAGCTCATAATATATATTACTGAGACCCGATATACTATTTTTTACCCTCCTCACAATGAAATATTTATTATATACCAATAAATTTCAAATTAAAAGAAATATTTTGTTGAAATATTATAGGCTGATATGGTAACCAGGGGAAACGGCATAGCCGATGTTTTGGAAAGCACTTAATTATATAATTGAAATTAAATAAAATACCTTTAAATAATAAAGTATCTAGAAATCTGTGCATATGTCCTCTAAACCATGGAAATGATTTCTTCTTGCGTACATTATTACGCAAAATACGAGAAACTAAACCCTTCGTATTTATTCTTTACCAAGAAACTATAGTTTAAATGTGTAAAAAATGACTGGAAAAAAACCAACATCTTGAATTTGTGAGAGTACAATATGAAAGATTTTCTACAGAGACAAATATGTGTAATAGATTAAGAGATAGATGTGTGTGTGTGTATATATATGTCAGTGGAAAAGAGGAAGACCCTCAATGAGGTGGGTTGCCACAGTGGCTGCAACAATGAGCTCAAGCATAACAACGATTGTAAGGATGGCTCAGGACTAGGCAGTGTTTCGTTCTGTTGTGTATAGGGTCGCTATGATTCAGAACCGACTCGACGGCACCTAACTACAACTATATATATATCCATATATATCGATATATCAATATAATATTGATATACCTATATATCGATATATCTATATATTTCTATATCTATATAGAGTAAGAGCTTCTATTTGGGGAGTGTCTTAGACATCTAGTGCTGCTATAACAGAAATACCACAAGTGGATGACTTTAACAAAGAGAAATTTATTCTCTCATAGTCTTTAGGCTGGAAGAAAAAATTCAGGGCTTCAGCTCCAGTGGAAGGACTTCTCTTTCTGTCAGGTCCTTGTCATCAATCTTCCCTTGGTCTAGGAGTTTCTCAGCACAAGAACTTCAGGCACACAAGACGTGCTCTGCTCTTTGTGCTGCTTTCTTGGTGGTATGAGGTCCCCATGTCTCTTCGCTCATTTCTTTCTTTTATATCTCAAAAGAGATTGGCTTAAGACACTATCTAATCTTGTAGATCTCATCAGTATAACTGCCACTAATTCATCTCATTCCCCCATGTGTCTGTCAGTTTGTCATACTGTAGGGGCTTGCATGTTGCCGTGATGCTGGAAAATATGCCACTGGTATTCAGGTATCAGCAGGATCACCCATGGAGGACAGGTTTCAGCTGAGCTTCCAGACTAAGACAGACTAGGAAGAAGGAACTGGAGGTCTACTTCTGAAAAGAACTAGCCAGTGAAAACCTTACTAATAGTGGCGGAACACTGTCTGACATAGTGCCAGAAGATGAGCCCCAGAAGATGGAAAGCTCTCAAAAGATGACTGGGCAAGAGCTTCCTTCTCAAAGTAGAGTCGACCTTAATGAGGTGGATGGAGTAAAGATTTCCGGACCTTCATTTGCTGATATGGCACTACTCAAAATGTGGAGACACAGCTGCAAAATCCATTAATTATGGGAACCTGGAATGTAAGAAAGGTGAATATAGGAAAATTGGAAATCATCAAAAATGAAAATCAACATTCTAGGTGTTAGTGAGCTGAAATGGACTGGTACTGGCAATATCAAATAGGTCAATCATATAGTCTACCATGCCAGGAATGGCAACTTAAAGAGGCATGGTGTTGCATTCATCACTGAAAAGAACATTTTAAGATTAATCCTGAAGTACAATACTATCAGTGATAGGGTAATATCCATATGCTTTCAAGGACGACCAATTAATATGACTATTATTCAAATTTATACACCAATCACTAAGGCCAAAGATGAAGAGGTTGAAGATTTTTACCAAATTCTGTAGTCTGAAATTGACCGAACATGCAATCAGGATGCATTGGTAATTACTGGTGATTGCAACGTAGAAGTTGGAAACTAAGAAGAAGGATTGGACGTTGGAAAATATGGCCTTGGTGATAGAAACAATGCTGGAGATTGAATGACAGGTTTTTGCAAGACCAATGACTTCTTCTTTGCAAATACCTTTTTCACCAACATGAACAGTGAATATACAAATGGACTTCGCCAGATGGAATACACAGGAATCAAATCAACTACATCTGTGGGAAAAGATGATGGAAAAGCTTGATATTATCAGTCAGAACAAGGCCAGGGGCTGAGTCTGGAACAGACCATCAATTGCTCATATGCAAGTTCAAGTTGAAACTGAAGAAAATCAGAGCAAATCCACAAGAGCCAAAATATGACCTTGAGTATATCCCACCTGAATTTACAGACCACCTGAAGAATAGATATGATGCATTGAACACTAATGACCGAAGGACAGATGAGTTGTGGAATCACATGAAGGACATCATATGTGAAGAAAGCAAGAGGTCATTGAAAAGACAGGAAAGAAAGAAAAGACCAAGATGGATGTCAGAGGAGACTCTGAAACTTGCTTTCAAACATCGAGCAGCTAAAGCAAAAGGAAGAAATGACAAAGTAAAAGAACTGAACAGAAGACTTCAAAGGGCGGCTTGTAGAAAGAGCTGGAAATAGAAAGCTAAAAGGGATGGACATGCTCAGCATTACTCCAGCTGAAAGAACTGAAGAAAAGAGTCAAACTTCGTGTTGCAGTAGTGAAGGATTCTTTGGCGAAAATATTAAGCAATGCAGGAAGCATCAAAAGAAGATGGAGGGAATACACAGAGTCATTACACCAAAAAGAATTAGTCGGTGGTCAACCATTTCAAGAGGTAGCAAATGATCAGGAACCAATGGTACTGAAGGAAGATATCCAAGCTGTATTGAAGTCACTGAGGAAAAACAAGGCTTCAGGAATTGACGGACTATCAATTGAGATGTTTCAACAAATGGATGCAGCACTGGAAGTGCTCACTCATCTATGCCAAGAAATTTGGAAGACAGCTTCTTGGCCAACTGACTGGAAGAGATCCATATTTATGCCTATTCCCAAGAAAGGGGATCCAACCTAATGAGGAAATTATCAAACAATACCATTAATATCACATGTAAGCAAAATTTTGCTGAAGATCATTCAAAAGTGGCCGAAACAATATATTGACACAGAACTGCCAGAAATTCAGGCCAGATTCAGAAGAGGACATGGAACCAGGGATATCATTGCTGATGTCAGATGGATCCTGGCTGAAAGCAAAGAATATCAGAAAGATGTTTACCTGTGTTTTATTGACTATGTGAAGGCATTCAACTGTGTGGATCATAACAAATTATGGATAACATCATGAAGAATAGGAATTCCAGAACACTTAAATGTGCTCATGAGGAACCTATACATAGACCAAGAGACAGTTGTTTGGACAGAACAAGGGGATACTGAATGGTTTAAAGTCAGGAAGGGTGTGCGTCAGGTTTGCATCCTTTCACCATACCTTTTCAATCTGTATGCTGAGAAGCTGGACTATATGAAGAACGGGGCATCACGATTGGAGGATGATTCCTTAACACCCTGCATTATGCAGATGACACAACCTTGCTTGCTGAAAGTGAAGAGGAATTGAAGAACTTACTGATGAAGATCAAAGACCTTCAAGATGGATTACACCTCAAAATAAAGGAGACAAAAATCCTCTCAACTGGACCAATAAACCACATTCTGAAAAATGGAGAAAAGATTGAAGTTGTCAAGGATTTCATTTTACTTGCATACACAATCAACACCCATGGAGAGAGCAGTCAAAGAGTCAAAAGCTGCATTGCATTGGGCAGATTTGCTGCAAATGACCTCTTTAAAGTGTTGAAAAGCAAAGATGTCACCTTGAAGACTAAGGTGCACCTGACCTAAGCCTTGGTATTTTCGGTCACATCTTATGTGTTTGAAAGCTGGACAGCGAATTAGAAAGAGTGAAGCAGAATTGAAGCCTTTGAATTGTGTTGGCAAAGAATATTGAATATACCATGGACTGTCAAAAGAATGAACAAATTTGTCTTGGAAGAAGTACAACCAGAATGCTCCTTAGAAGCAACGATGGCAAGACTGCGTTTTACATACTTTGGACTTGTTGTCAGGAGGGATCAGTCCCTGGAGAAGGACATCATGCTTGGTAAAGTACAGGGTAAGTGGAAGAGGAAGACTCTCAACGAGATCTATTGCCACAGTGGCTGTAACAAGGGCCTCAAGCATAACAATGATTATAAGGATGGTAAGGACTAGGCAGTGTTTTGTTCTGTGGTACATAGGCTCACGGTGAGTCAGAACTGACTCAACAGCACCAAACAACAACAATCCTATATGGGGTTTTTTGAACTTCTCAGATTATTAGATTTCATCTTTCATACTAAGAAAGTTTTCAGTCAGCAAATCTTGAATGATCTTCTCTGTGTTTTCCATTTTCTCCCCCTATTCTGGAGTTCCATTTACTCACAAAATCTTGCTCTTGATTGTATCCCCACATCGTTCTCATGGTTTCTTCATTCTTCTTCATTCTTTTCTGAGTTTTTCTCAAATTGGTATCCAAAGATTTGTTTTCAGTTTCTCTGATCCTGTTTTCCATTGTTTCAAACCTGCTCCTCAAACCTTTTATGACACTATCATTTCTGAGATCTTGTTGATTATCATTTTGATTTGTAATTGCTGTTTTTGTAAGACTTCTAATTATTTATTTTGAAATTTTATTCTGTATTATTTTTTCTGAATTCTCCTATTAATTTGTCTGTGTTTTCTTTGGCTACATGTTGGTTAGTTTTGTGTGAATTTTCCTTGATCTCTTTCACCAGATGGGTGGTGTTGGTGTTTCTGTTGCAGGCAGGGAGAGGCCTGGGCTCCTAACCGGGTCTCCTTGGGGCCATGGTGGACAGCACAAGGGGCCCAGAGCCAGTGAGGGAGAGTCTGGAATCCTGCTTGTGTACCCTCTGGGGTGAGGCTGGTGGCAGTAGATGTCTGGAGCTGGCAGGGAAGGGCCTGAGGTTCATGTCAAGTCCCCTTGGGGCCACAGTGGGTGGCAGAAGTCATCTGGAGCCTGCAGGAAAGGGCCAGTGGTCCGAGCCAGGTCCCACTGGGGCCACGGCCAGAAGGTGGAAGAAAGAGGTGGGGGGGCAAAGGCAGGGGAAGAGGATGCTAAATGGAGGAGGGCAACATGGTGGGTTGGTACTGTGGTTCCTGGCATTTGGGGTTGCCAGGATGGGGCAGTTATAGCTGCTGTTCACCAGAGGGGTGGAGGGTGCAGGATTCCACTGGAAAGATTTTGGTCTCCTCCTTGAGTTGCAGGCAGCAAATATGATCTTACTTAGCCCTGGGTATGCCTGTGTTGTGCTTCTATCTCTTATTGGGAATCCTGTGGAGATGCCTTTCTGTATGTGGGGTTGTTGGTTTTATTCCAAGATGGCCACGCTGAGTCATGCCGTTTGGCAAGGGAATCTCCACTCTGTATCTCTCTCTATTCCTGCTCCGTTTTATATGTTTCTTGTTCTCCTCAGTAACTTCCATCTAATACTTTAACTCTTCATTTAAGGTTCAGGGATCCAGGGTTGATGTGCATCTGACTACTCTTCCATCTTGGCTTCCACTCCCATATATATTTTCCTAATTGCTTGATCTTCCCAATGGATTAACACTTTTATAATTTTTAAATGTTCTTTTTGTCTGGTAATTTTTTTTTACTCAAATGTCAGATATTAGTATAGCTAATTCAGCTTTCTTTTGATACTACTTCCTTGGTGTCTTTGTTTCCTAAGGCTTCCATAACACATTAATATATTCTCTCACAATTTTGGAGGTTAGAGGTCCAAATTAGGGTACTGGCAGGGCTATTATCTTTCTCTTTTTGTTCTAGGGGAATATCCTCCTCTCTCTTCTGGCTTCTTGTAGCCCCTGGCTTTTTTTGACAGTCCTTGGATACATGTAGGTTCATTGGCCTCTATCTTCACATGGTGTCTCTGTTGCCTGTGTGACTCTCTACATTTCCCTGTCTGTTCTCTCCTTTTATAACACTTCCGTCAGAAGTTATTAGGATCAGAACCTACCTTACTCTGATATTATCTTGAAAGAATAACCCTATTTCCCCAAACAAGGTTACACTGACAGGCATAAGGGATAAGACTTCATCACTTGCAGTGACACTTTCAATTCACAGCAGATGGCTTATGTTTCACCGTTCTTTATCTTCACCCGATTTGTGTCTTCAAATCTTAAGTGTGTCTGTTGTAGACTGATGCATATTTGTATCATGTTTCCTTTTTCATGCATTTTTCCAACTTCTGGCTTTCAATTGAGTTATTTCACTATTCACTATTTAAATTTAATTTAAATAGATGGCTTCTGTTTTCCTTCTTGCAATTTATTTTCTATATGTCTTATGTTATTTTTAGTTCGTCTATTTCTTGATTCCAGGCACCTATTGTGTTAAATCAGTAATTTCTAGTGTAATTTTAAAATTTCCTGTTGTATATTTTCCAATGTATATTTTATATTATTTTCTTAAAAAGTCTGTGAAGATTATACTTAGCATCTTAGAACAAATTCAAATTAACAATACCTTACTTTCAGTAATATTTAATAAGTCTCTGTCCCACTTATTCTTTGTAAAAATATTGTCACACAAATTACTTCTTTATATGTTAAAAGCAAGGATTTTCTTTTCTCTGCTTATTGGAAAGATTTTTGTGCAAGAAGTTAAAGGGTCTAGTTTTTTTTTTTAAGGAACTAATTGAGGAAACAAACTCAGTGTGCATGGAGGTTCTCAGGGCCTTGAATATAATCACATAACCTCACACTCTTCTCTCTGCCAAGGAAAAGTAGATGACCCACAATGCTTCCTTTGAAAGTTTGTAAAACAAATTTCAACACAAATCTGAACTTAAATGATATCTATTCAGGCCCATATATATAATAGTTACACCATCAAACGTCTAGTGAATTCTTCACTCATGTGTCTGTTATGCCAAATTATATCCAGTTTGGAACCTCATATGTTTTGCAGGTGATTTTTTAAAAATCTGACAGTGTATTAATAAAGCTTTCTCTTTTAAAAGACATTAAATACTTGAGTGTTTACGTGCAGATGTAGAAAGTAGGTTAGGCCCAAGAACAAACATTTTATAACTTTCTTTCGCTTATCCCAGATATGCAAATGTTCAATACTTTCCCTCAGTTTGTTCTCTTAAACATCTCTTGAGTTCACTCCCTGAGCTTTCGATTCACTGCCACTATTGTGTTTTAAACATTTGGAATACCTCATTGAGTTTAAAGCATTGGCCCTCTAACTTGTCTTTCTAAATACGAACATCTCAAAATCTAACCTCAGGACATTTGGCAGAGAAATCTTTATGTAGTAAATATCTGATCACATAAATGCTTATACTAAAAAAAGAAAATCCTATATGAAACATCTGCCTCAGAATCACCTATAGTTCATGATTCTAAACTATCGATGTGATTTGAAAAGTTATTTTAGGTATGACACACATAGAATTTTTACCTCAATAATCTAATCACACTAAATTTTTTTGGTTAAGTACTATGGCTGGTAATGAAGGGGCCAGCAGTTCGAATCTGCCAAGCGCTCCTTGGAAACTCTATCGGGCAGTTCTACTCTGCCCTAGAGGGTCGCTATGAGTCGGAATTGACTAGATGGCAGTGAGTTTGGTTTTGGTTCAGACCTACCAGACTAAGTGCCAGTGCATTTTCAGTGCATATAAACTTTTTTGTGGATTAAACCTCAACATAGAGAAAACAAAAATCCTAAAACTGGACAAACAAGCAATATCATGATAAAAGGAGAAAATGTTGAAGTTGCCGATGATTTCATTTTAGTTGGATTCACAACCAACACCCATGAAAACAGCAGTTGGGAAATCAAGTGATGCAAAAAACTGCCAACCAATAATAATATATCCTGCAAAACTCTCACTCAACTATGATGGCAAAATTAGGATATTTCCAGATAAACAGCAATGAAAGGAATATGGAAAAACCAGACCAAACTTACAAGAATTATTAAACGGAGTCCTTCAGTTAGAAAACAAACAATATTGGACAACAACCTGAATCTAGCATTTAAGACAGCCTCCGCTAGATACCAACCAAGCAAAACAGGAATAGAGGGACATTTCTTGACATAATAAAGGGCATTCATACAAATCCAACAGCCAACATCATTCTTAACAGAGAGAGGATGAAAACATCCCCCCCGAAAACAAGAAGACCAATCTTATTTAACATTGTGCTGGAAGTCTTAGCTAGAGCAATAAGGCAAGAAAAAGAAATAAAGGACATCCAAATCTGGTAAGGAAGAAGTAAAATTACTGTACATGAAGAACCCAAATGCCTACACAAGAAAACTGCTGGAACTAACAGAAAGATTCAGCAGAGTAGCAGGATAAAAGATCCAGCCACCAACCACTGCCTTCGAGTCAATAAAAGATACACATAGAAAAACCAGTCAGATTCCTATACATCATAAAGAGAAAAACAAAAAGGAAATCAGGAAAGCAACACCATTTATCATAGCAACTAAAGACAAACAAACAAAACAAGATACTTAGGAATAAATCTAACCAGGGACATAAAGGACCTATACAAAGAAAGATTCAAAACACGACGTCAAGAAACCAAATAGACGTACATAAATGGAGAACCTACCATGCTCATGGGTAGGTAGACTCAACATTGTGAAAATGTTCGTTCTACCCAAGGCAATCTATGAATGCAATGCAATCCTGATCCAAATACCAACAGCATTCTTCAAAGTAATCATTAAGTTTATGTGGAAAGGAAAGAGGCCCCAGATAAGTAAAACACTATTGAAGTAAAAGAACAAAGTAGGAGGACTCCTACTACTTGACCTCAGAGCCTACTATACAGCTGTGGTAGTCAAAAACAACTGGTACTGGTACAATGGCAGACACTTTGACTAGTGGAACAGAACTGAGAGCCCAGACGGAAGTCCACCCACCTGGTCACTGTATCTTTGACAAAGGTCCAAAACCTGTTAAATGGGGAAAAGACAGCCTTTTTAATAAAAGGTGCCGGCAAAACTGTATGTCCACCTGTAAAAAAATGAAATAAGACCCATATGTCACACCATACACAAAAACTAATTCAAGTGGATCAAAGACCTGAATATAAAACACAAAACTATAAAGATCATAGATGAAAAACCAGGGTCAACACTAGAGGCCCAAATACATGGCATAAATAGCATACAAACCATAACTAACAATACAAAAACAACAGAAGATATGCTGGATAACTGGGATCTTCTAAAAATTAAACACTTATGCTCTTCAAAAGACTTCACCAAAAGGGTAAAAAGACAACCTACAGACTGGGAAAAATACTGTCTATAGCAAATCTGACAAAGGTCTAATCTCTAAAATCTATAGGAAAACCCAACACCTCTACAACAAAAAAACAAATAATCCAATTTGAAAAAATGGGCAAAGGATATGAATAGACACTTCACTAAACAAGACATTCAGGCAGCTAACAGACATATAAGGAAATGCTCGAGATGACTAACCTTCAGAGAAATGCAAATCAAAACTACAATGAGATACTGTCTCACCATGACATTACTGGCACAAATCCAAAAAACTGAAAATAACAAATGTTGGAGAGGCCGCAGAGAGACTGGAACTCTTATGTACTGCTGGTGGGAAAGTAAAATGGTGCAACGATTTTGGAAAACGATACGGCAGCTTCCTTAAAAAGCTAGAAATAGAAATACCATATGACACAGCTATCCTACTCCTAGGAATGTATCCTAGAGAAAGAAGAGCCATCACACGAACAGACATATGCACACCTATGTTCATTGCAGCATTATTCACAAGAGCAAAAAGATGGAAAAAACTTAAGTGCCATCAACAGTTGAACGGATAAACCACTATAATACATACAAACAATGGAATACTATGCAACAACAAAGAACAGTGATGAATCTGAAACATCTCACAACATGGATGAATCTGGAGGGCATTACGCTGAGTGTAATAAACTAATCACAAAAGGACAAATACGGTATGAGACCACTATTATAAAAACTCATGAAAAGGCTTACATACAGCAAGAAACAATCTTTGATAGTTCCTAGGAAGGGGAGGGGTGGGGAAGGAAAAATGCCAAGTAGACAATAGATAAGTGGTAAATTTGGTGAAGAGTAAGACAATACACAATTCTGGGGAATTCAGCACAACTTGACGAAGGCAAGGACATGGAAGCTTCATAGATCCAAACTCTCTGAGGGACTGAATTACTGGGCTGTGGGCTGGTGACCACAGCCTCGGGGGACATCTATCTCAATCGACATAACATAATTTATAAAGAAAATGTTCTACATCCTACTTTGGTGAGTAGCTTCTGGCATTTTAAAAGCTTGTGAGTGGCCATCTAAGATACTCCACTGGTCCCACCCCATCTGGAGCAAGGGAAAATGAAGAAAACCAAAGACACAAGGGAAAGATTAATCCAAAGGACTAATGGACCACAACTACCACAGCCTCCACCAGACTGAGTCTAGCACAACTACGTGTTGCCTGGCTACCACCACTTACTGCTCTGACAGGGATCACAATACAGGGTCCTGGACAGAGCTGGAGGAAAATGTACAACAAAATTCTAACTCACAAAAAAAGACTAGACTTGCTGGTCTGACAGAGCCTGGAGAAACACCCAGAGTATGCCCCCTGGACACACTTTAAATTCAGTACTGAAGTCATTCCTGAGGTTCACCCTTCAGCCAAAGATGAGACAAGCTCATAAAACAAAATGAGAGTAAATGGTCACACACACCCAGGGGCAAGGATGAGATGGGAGGAGGGGACAGGAAAGCTGGTAATAGGGAACCCCAGGTTGAGAAGGGAGAGCGCTGATAGGTTATGGGGTTGGTAACCAATGTCACGAAACAATATTTGTATTAATTGTTTAATGAGAAACTAATCTGCTCTGTAAACCTTCATCTAAATGACAATACAAAAGAAGAAAAAGGTCAAATGAAAAAAGAAATCATACAACACATTGCATTGGGCAAATCTGTTGCAAAAGACCTCTTTAAAGTGTTAAAAACAAAGACCTCGCTTTTAGGACTAAGGTGGGCCCCACACAAGCCATGATATTTTTAATTGCCACATATGCATGCAAAAGCAGGACAAGGAATAAAAATTTCTGAAGAAAAATTTATGCATTTGAATTATGGCATTGGCAAAGGGTATTGACTATACCATGGACTGCCAGGAGGGTGAAAAAATCTGTCTTCAAAAAAGTACAGAATGAGTGCTCCTTAGAAATGAGGATGGCGAGACATCAAGTACTTTAGATATGTTATTATAAGAGACAAGTACCTTGAGAGGGGTATCATGCTTGCTAAAGCAGAAGATCTGCGAAAAATAGGAGGGTCCTCAACAAGATGAATTGACACAGTGCCTACCACAATGGGCTCAAACATAGCAATAATTGTGAGGATGGTGCGGGACCAATGTTTCTGTCCTTTGTACATGGGGTCGCTATGAGTCGAACTGACTTGACGGCACTGTTTAACAACAAAAATAAGAAAATTTTTATGATTTAAAGCCTTCCTCTTTTTCTTGCATTGTTACAATCTACCCCATCTGACACAATTTTTCCTCCCAAAGGACAGCTAACACTTATTGAGAGCTCATTGTAGGCCACGTGGTGACCTTGAATTGTTTTATACATACTTCATTTCATTCTGAAAATAACCTTATCAAGTAAGAACAATTGTTATTTATATCTCATGAATGGAGAAACTTATCAATAGTGAGTTTGGGAAACTTAACCAGACTGACATGTAAATCTGGAGTTACAATCTGGCTAGCTGGCACAAAACAATATGCTACTCATTTTTGGGATAGTGATACTAGCTAGCAATATTTGAACTACTTCCTAGTGCCCCCAAATAGTGTGCATGCTTTTATACACGTCTATACCATTCCTTTACACTTTCTTTCATGTATATTGCAAGAATCACCTCTTTTTGAACTGCGTTCTGATTCACTAAAATAATTAAGCATTCATTACTATGAACACATAATTCTGTATATTGCTCTATTATAAGAGAAATTACTATCTATGATATTTGTTGGTTTCTTTGTTTCCTCCACAGTAAACTGTTTCATCCTAATAAGGACCAAAATTTTGACTAGTGTAGAACCTAGGATAAGCATACCTATAATAAACGGATGTTAATCAATTATACTCATCCAACCATTTGTACAGGGTATAAAACCAAAAGCCGAACCCGATGCTGGCGAGTTGATTCTGACTCCTAGCGACCCTATAGGATAGACTAGAATTGCCCCATAGGGTTTCCACAGAGGACCTGGTGGATTCGAACTGCCAACCTTTTGGTTAGCAGCCATAGCACTTAACCACTACACCACCAGGACTTCTGTACATGGTATATTAATATATAATTATAATTGGATTTTTTTCTTAGTTTTTTTTTTTTTTTACGGGAAAGAGTTCCATATCTTGGGAGGTAATAATAATAATAATAATAATAATAAATTTGTGGTGAAATCTAAAAGGGAGAATTCTATAACACTGCAGGAAATATTAATCATAAAGAGAAGTAGGAAAGAGTGAATCACACTGAATTCGTTTAAAATGCTATAAGAAAGTTAATTAATTGAAAGAACAGATTAAGTAAACAGGAACATAGGAGCAATAATCTTTATTTAATGTTTACATGAAGATTTAAAAA
The DNA here is from genome assembly GCF_030014295.1 of Loxodonta africana. Lineage (NCBI taxonomy): Eukaryota > Metazoa > Chordata > Mammalia > Proboscidea > Elephantidae > Loxodonta > Loxodonta africana. The sequence goes on along the minus strand of NW_026974871.1, from coordinate 500,735 downwards.
TTTCTTCCTCATTTTTTGAAAACAGTGAAAATCTTTTCAAATGTATCCTTGAAAACTTGTTTCACTTGCTGGTTCCTTAGACTATAAACGAAGAGATTTAATAAAGGAGCAAATGAAGTATAGATAACAGCTATATCTTTGGATAAAGTCACCCTTTCTTTTGCTGATGGCTTCATGTAAACGAAGATACAGCTACCATAAGTAAGGGAAACTACAATCATGTGGGAAGAACAAGTGGAAAAAGCGTTTGTTCTTTTCTGAGCAGGAAGGATTTTTAGAATGGTCTTGATTATATATGTATAGGAAAAAATCACTAACAGCAATGTGACCACAAGTATTATAGCTGATAAAAACAAATGAAATTAATTCTAGGAAGTGTCTATGCAAGACATCTGTAAGATAGAAGTGTCACACATGAAATGATCAATTATTTTGGAAGCACAGAATTCTAGTTTCAGCCCTATGACCAACGGTGGAAAGGTAATCAGAAAGCCAGCTGTCCATGAACTGAGTACCAGTTGTTAGCACACTTGGCTTCTCATAATGATGGGATAATGCAACGGTTTGCAGATGGCTGCATAAGGGTCATAAGACATGACAGGCAGAAGGTGAAACTCTGTAACACATATTAAGAGGAAAAAGAACAATTGAGATGCACAACCATTGCAGGAAATGATTTTGTTTTTAGTCACAATGCTTGTCAGAAATCTAGGAATAGATATTGTTGTCAATAAGATTTCCAAGAAGGAGAAATTTCAGAGAAAAAAATACATTGGCGTCTTGAGGCGAAGATCCAACAGCATGAGGGGGATGATAGATAAGTTCCCCATCACACTCAAAATGTAATTGAGAAAGAGAAATATAAAAACCACAATTTGCAACTCTGGGTCATCTGTCAGTCCCAAGAGAATGAACTCTATGTCCTTTGACTGGTTCTTCATTTCACTTATGAATCCTATTAAATCGACACTGGGAAAAAACCACAAAAGCAGAAATAACAGGGTTTTTTTTAAAGCTACCATCAGAAAAAAAACTTGATAACCAGAAATGTAGACAAGTGTAAATATCTGTCACAGTTTGACAAGGCAGGTGATACCTAAAATTATAGTACAGATCAGCCTAAACATCTTCCAATTCACCGTACCATATACATTAAAGTTTTACTTATTACAATACTAAGTTCTTTCTTCTCTTTCTCCTTTGAACTTGAAAGGTGATTTAAATCTTGGCTAATCATTTCCAGATAATCTGAACTCTGCTTAAATGTTCTAAATAGAGAGAGGATAAGTATTATTTGAGATGTGTTTTCTGTGTACATTTAATAAATTATTGCAATAAGTTTTTATAAAATTTTGACAACTTTGCCAGTGTCAGTTTACTACGCATGTTCAACATCTTTTACTTTATGAAAAGACTTTTTAAATCTATCAAGCGTATAGAATTATTAGGAGTTATGTATTTTCCATAAGTATGATCAAAATTCTCCAGTATATGCCATTAATTTTTTAGGTTTGATGCAGTACTGCTCCATTGTTCCTTTGACTTATTTTCTTCACGGATTATATTTTCTGATTCCAAATCATCAGTCTTCTCATAATCTGTTGCATTTGAACTCATCATTTTGAAATATCTTCAAAATACAGTTAGTAATTTCAAAAGTCTAAATAAAGTAGGGAAAGAAATGTAGCTATAGGAAAAACAAACACAGTCAATTATTTTCTTGATCTTTGTCTTGGATTCAGACAATTTATAAATTCTTAAATATTACTTTTTTCCTGTTTGTGCAGATTACAGTAAATAATTTTGTCTTCTTAGTCTAATGATGAGGGTGATATTAATTACTAGGAATAAGGAGTTTCATTAAATCTTTTTGTTAGTCTAGGACTAGTATAGAAGTGAGAGTCAGTAGTCACTTGTGATCCTAATTATATTATTTCTGACACTCAACTTCATTTTTCTTAAATACATAAGTAAAAAATTTCTCTATAGATGAACAGGCCCATTGTTTGCTACATAGTTAATCATATACTTTATGTTCAGTAGACTACTGTCTTGTATGTATATCCGTGGTGGAAAAGAGATACTTTCTCTTTATTTTAATGAAGATTTTGAAGTGCTATCTAAACATTCATGTATTTAATTTCAGAGTTAATATACAAGTCCCACTGGGTATTTAAATTAGGGTATCTCTAGATCAATTACCTTATTCATTTTAAAAATCATTCCACTAATTTCACTAGGTTATTAATATATGCATCTATGCATCTCGCTTGAATAAAAATGTTTTACCCTTGCATAGAAGGATGTGTTTTCCCTAATTTCATTTTTTCTCACTCTACTTAATGTAGCAAAAATGTGTATTTTCTTATAAAATTTTTGTTTTGTGTTTTGAATGACAGCTATTGACAATCTGAGGTGGTATAGGAAACACTGGTGGCATACTGTTTAAGAGCTATGGCTCTTAACCAAAAAGGTCAGCAGTTCGTATCCACCAGGCACTCCTTGGAAACCCTATGGTTTCCCTGCTTTGTCCTATAGGGTTGCTGTGAGTTGGAACCAACTCGACGGCAATGGTTTTATAGCAATTTATAGCAATAATAATCTACCATGTTCCTATTTTCAAGTATTTTCCCCCAATATTTTATATTTATATTTGAGTTTCTTTTTGGCTTTGGAAAATAGGTTAGATGAGATTTAGAGAGATGATAGTTGATTAGATAGATAGATGATAGACAGACAGATGGATAGATAGATAGATAGATAGATGACAGATAGATGATAGATAGATATAGATAGATGATTGATAGATAGATAGATAGATAGATAGATAGATAGATGATAGATAGATATAGATTCATATTGCCCTGGTGGCACAGTGATTAAGAGCTACGGTGAATCCACAAGTCACTCCTTGGAAATCCTATAAGGCAGTTCTACTATGTCCTATAGGGTTGGTATGAGTCATAATCAACTAGATGGCAAAGGATTTGGGTTTTTTTTTTTTTTTTTTGGCTTTGGAAAATAGATTAGATAGATAGCTAGATGATAGATTGGGAGATGGACAGATACATTGGCAGGTAGATTTCAATAAATCTCAAAATCTGAAGTCAAGGATACCAGCCATTTTTGTTTTATTCCTTGACTACTAAAAAGATCATAAACTGAGTGATCACAAGTGTTTATTTATCAAGAATAAATAAAAATTCCAGTACTTTCATTTCTTCAACTCTCAGTTTTGCTCTACATTCAGTCAGAAAGAGAACAGAGTCAGTCCAACAATTTTTGCTAACATCATGTGGCTAGATGACAAATCTACATGCTGGTTTCTTTAAGAATCTGCAAAATAGATGCTATTTTTGCTCTTCAAAATTTCCTGAAGGAATACAATTTCATGTAGTTAAAAAATCTATCATGGGAGGTGGGGCCAAGATGGCTGACTAGGTAGAAGCTACCTTGGATCCCTCTTGCAACAAAGACTCAGAAAAACAAGTGAATCAATCACATACGTAACAATCTACAAACCCTCACCATTAAACACAGATCTAAAGAGTTGACCTGAGTGACAGAGACTCAGCCAGCACAAGCAGGCTGCACACCAACGCGGTTAAGGAGAGAAGGAGCAACGACGGGAAAGCAGCAACTGTTTTCAGAGCCTGGAGCCAGTGTCCCAGTCAGAAAACCTTGGCACCGGGCTTTGGACTGGGAGCTGGGGAGCGCAGCACGACATCGTGAGACAGCACAGACATGGGACGCAGCCCTAGCCCCAAGAAGTGACCTCGGGGGAAGCCCAGCCAGTGCACGCAGGCAGCGAAGCGATGCGGCTGACAGGAGAAGTCACTGGGAGGCAGTGACTGGTTTTGGAACATGGATTGTGGCATCCCAGCCAGGGAACCTTGGTGCTGGGCTTTGGACTGGTAGCAGAGTAACTGACCAAGGCTTCTGATACAGCACAAGCACAGGATAAGGGCCTGACCCTGGGGGACAATCTTGACCCAGCCAATGCACACAGGCTACAGGCCCCTCGGGAATCTCAGATAAAACAGTCATCATCAAGCAAAATAAGTAACTTTGTCTATATTCCTGGGTGTTACTCTCTCCTATCTATCTGATCCCTCCCCTCCCCTTCCCAGGCAGCTTCATTAACATTGGAATTTCCTTGGCCAGAGAGTGAAGTGCTCTGCGTTTTTTTTTGTTTTTTGTTTTTGTCTCTTCCTAACCCATTCTCCTGGCCTGAGAGAAGCAATACAAAAAAAAAAAAAAACCCAGGGATTAAAAATCCTTCCCTGACTTCCCAAAATCAGACCAAAAATACAGAACCGGCTCCAGCCAAGCATTTGAGATCCACAGTCTTGGGCTAACATCCCTACAGGGAACAAAGTGGCTATTATAATGCAAAGGCAATTCTGATAGTGATCTGACTGTAAATGTTTTAGCGGATTACTGGAAAGACAAGTTTCCCAGGTCTTATATCTCTACCTATTAAACAGAGCTCTCACTGACCTACGAGGGGGAACTGAGGGCTGAAGCTCCATGCAAACCACCTAGCCTCCTGCAATAGGGGTCTGAGGATAGTGACACCTACCAATCTGTAGAGATACATGCATTGGGTGCCTAAGGTACAGCTGCAGAGCCCACCCACCAAAGTGCTTTAGGAATACAGACACACCTACCTCACTGGCACTTCGGGGAAGCCTGTCAGCACCCTGTCCCTCCTGGAGTGTGACCCCTACTGCTACTAGAATCTGGTGCAAACAACTATCACCACTACTCCTCTAAGCGAATAGGTGACAGTCTGCCCCACACACTTGGTGACCCAAAATCAGATTCTACTCAAGAATAGTGAATGGACTCTTAGGCTTATATATCTGGTAACAGCCCAAACCAGCTGGTAATAGGTCATAAGTAAGTCAAGGGTTACAACAATCAAGACAGCACAATCTAGAAGCCCATCCACGTATCTTGAAAGAAAACAAAACAAGATAAGACTCAGTGTGCAAATATAGAATAAATCACTACAATATCTTAGTGATGGATAGGAGACAGCAGTCGATATCAAACCACATAAAGAAGCAGACCATGACAGCTTCTACAACCCCCCAAACAAAAGAATCAAAATCTTTCCCAAATGAAGATACAATCCTGGAATTATCAGATACAGAACATAAAAAACCAATTTACGGAATGCTTCAAGACATCAGGGGTGACCTCAGAAATTAAATAAGGCAAACTGCAGAAAAATCCAAGGAACACAGATAAAACAGTTGAAGAACTCAAAAAGATTATTCAAGAACATAGTGGAAAATCAATAAGTTGCAAGAATCCATAGAGAGACAGCATTCAGAAATCCAAAAGATTAACAATAAAATTACAGAATTAGACAACGCAATACGAAGTCAGAGGAGCAGACTCGAGCAATTAGAATGCAGACTGGGACATCTGGAGGCCCAGGGAATTAACACCAACATAGCTGAAAAAAAATCAGATAAAAGAATTAAAAAAAATGAAGAAACCCTAAGAATCATGTGGGACTCTATCAAGAAGGATAACTTGCGTGTGATTGGAGTCCCAGAACAGGGAGGGAGGACAGAAAACACAGAGAGAATAGTTGAAGATCTGCTGACAGAAAACTTCCCTGACATTACGAAAGATGAAAGGATATCTACCCAAGATGCTCATCGGACCCCATTTAACATTGATCCAAAAAGAAAATCACCAAGACATATTATCATCAAACTTGCCAAAACCAAAGATAAAGAGAAAATTTTAAAAGCAGCCAGGGATAAAAGAAAGGTCTCCTTCAAGGGAGAATCAATAAGAATAAGTTCAGACTACTCAGCAGAAACCACGCAGGCAAGAAGGCAGTGGGATGACATATACAGAGCACTGAAGGAGAAAAACTGCCAGCCAAAGATCATATATCCAGCAAAATTCTCTCTCAAATATGAAGGTGAAATTAAGATATTTACAGATAAATACAAGTTTAGAGAATCTGCAAAAACCAAACCAAAGTTACAACAAATACTAAAGGAAATTGGTCAGAAAACCAATAATATCAGATACCAGCACAACACAAGGTCACAGAACAGAACATCCTGATATCAACTCAAATAGGGAAATCACAAAAACAAATTCAGATTAATTTAAAAAAATGCTCAAAACAGGGAATCATGGAAGTCAATATGTAAAAGATCACAATAATCAAAAAGAGGGACTAAATACAGGTGGCATAGAACTGCCATATGGAGAGGGATACAAGGCAATATAGGACAACACAAGTTAGGTTTTTACTTAGAAAAATAGGGGTAAATATTAAGGTAACCACAAAGAGGTATGACAACTCCATAACTCAAAATAAAATCCAAGAAAAACGTAATAACTCAGCAAACATAAAGTCAAATACTATGAAAATGAGGATCACACAATTTATAAAGAAAAATGTCTCAGCAGAAAAAAGTTGAAAAATGAAATTGTCAACAACACACATAAAAAGGCATCAAAATGACAACACTAAACACTTACTTATCTATAATTACGCTGAATGTAAACTGACTAAATGCACCAATAAAGAGACAGAAAGTCTCAGACTGGATAAAGAAACACGATCCATCTATATGCTGCCTACAAGAGGCACCCCTTAGACTTAGAGACACAAACAAACTAAAACTCAAAGGATAGAAAAAAATATATCAAGCAAACAATAAGCAAAAAAGAAGAGGAGTAGCAATATTAATTTCTGACAAAATAGACTTTAAACTTAAATCCACCTCAAAGGATAAAGAAGGACACTACATAATGATAAAAGGGACAATTGACCAGGAAGATAACCATATTAAATATTTATGCACCTAATGACAGGGCTGCAAGATACATAAATCAAATTTTAACAGAATTGAAAAGTGAGATAGACACCTCCACAATTATAGTAAGAGACTTCAACACACCACTTTCGGAGAAGGACAGGACATCCAGTAAGAAGCTCAATAGAGACACGGAAGACCTAATTACAACAATCAACCAACTTGACCTCATTGACTTATACAGAACTCTCCACCCAACTGCTGCAAAATATACTTTTTTTTCTAGTGCACATGGAACATTCTCTAGATTAGACCACATATTAGGTCATAAAACAAACCTTTACAGAATCCAAAACATCAAAATATTACAAAGCATCTTCTCAGACCACAAGGCCATAAGAGCGGAAATCAATAACAGAAAAACTAGGGAAAAGAAATCAAATACTTGGAAACTGAACAATACCCTCCTGAAAAAAGACTGGGTTATAGAAGACATTAAGGAGGGAATAAAGAAATTCATAGAATGCAACGAGAATGAAAATACTTCCTATCAAAACTTCTGGGACACAGCAAAAGCAGTGCTCAGAGGCCAATTTATATTGATAAATGCACACATACAAAAAGAAGAAAGAGCCAAATTCAGAGAACTGTCCCTACAACTTGAACAAATAGAAAGTGAGCAACAAAAGAATCCATCAGGCACCAGAAGAAAACAAATAATAAAAATTAGAGCTGAACTAAATGAATTAGAGAACAGAAAAACAATTGAAAGAATTAACAAAGCCAAAAGCTGGTTCTTTGAAAAAATTAACAAAATTGATAAACCATTGGCCAGACTGACTAAAGAAATACAGGAAAGGAAACAAATAACCCGAATAAGAAATGAGATGGGCCACATCACAACAGACCCAACTGAAATTAAAAGAATCATATCAGATTATTACGAAAAATTGTAATCTAACAAATTTGCAAACCTAGAAGAAATGGATGAATTCCTAGAAAAACACTACCTACCTAAACTAACACAATCAGAAGTAGAACAACTAAATAGACCCATAACAAAAAAAGAGATTGAAACTGTAATCAAAAAACTCCCAACAAAAAAAAGCCCTGGCCCGGATGGCTTTACTGCAGAGTTCTACCAAACTTTCAGAGAAGAGTTAACACCACTATTACTAAAGGTATTTCAAAGCATAGAAAATGATGGAATACTACCTAACTCATTCTATGAAGCCACCATCTCCCTGATACCAAAACCAGGTAAAGACATCACAAAAAAAGAAAATTACAGACCTATATCCCTCATGAACATAGATGCAAAAATCCTCAACAAAATTCTAGCAAATAGAATTCAACAACATATCCAAAAATTAATCCATCATGACCAAGTGGGATTTATACCAGGTATGCAGGGCTGGTTTAATATTAGAAAAACCATTAATGTAATCCACCATATAAATAAAACAAAAGACAAAAACCACATGATCTTATCAATTGATGCAGAAAAGGCATTTGACAAAGTCCAACACCCATTTATGATAAAAACTCTCACCAAAATAGGAATTGAAGGAGAATTACTCAACATAATAAAGGGCATCTATACAAGCCAATGGCCAACATCACTCTAAATGAAGAAAGCCTGAAAGCATTTCCCTGCAGAACGGGAACCAGACAAGGATGTCCTTTATCACCGCTCTTATTCAACATCGTGCTAGAGGTCCTAGCCAGAGCAATTAGGCTAGACAAAGAAATAAAAGGCATCCAGATTGGCAAGGAAGAAGTCAAATTATCTCTATTTGCAGATCACATGATCTTATACACAGAAAACCCTAAGGAATCCTTCAGGAAACTACTGAAACTAATAGAAGAGTTTGGCAGAGTCGCAGGTTATAAGATAAACATACAAAAATCACTTGGATTCCTCTACATCAACAAAAAGAACATCGAAGAGGAAACAACCAAATCAATACCATTCACAGTAGCCCCCAAGAAGATAAAATACTTAGGAATAAATCTTACCAAAGATGTAAAAGACCTATACAAAGAAAACTACAAAGCACTATTACAAGAAATTAAAGAGGACGTACTTAAGTGGAAAAACATACCTTGCTCATGGATAGGAAGACTTAACATAGTAAAAATGTTTATTCTACCAAAAGCCATCTATACATACAATGCACTTCCGTTCCAAATTCCAATGTAATTTTTTAATGTGATAGAGAAACAAATCACCAACTTCATATGGAAAGGAAAGAAGCCTCGGAAAAGCAAAGCATTACTGAAAAAGAAGAAGAAAGTGGGAGGCCTCACTCCACCTGATTTCAGAACCTATTATACAGCCACTGTAGTCACAACACCCTGGTACTGATACACCAACAGGCACATAGACCAATGGAACAGAATTGAGAACCCAGATAGAAATCCATCCACATATGAGCAGCTAATATTTGACAAAGGCCCAGTGTCAGTTAATTGGGGAAAAGATAGTCTTTTTAACAAATGGTGCTGGCGTAGCTGGATATCCATTTGCAAAAAAATGAAACAGGACCCATACCTCACACCATGCACAAAAACTAATTCCAAGTGGATCAAAGACCTAAACATAAAGACTAAAACGATAAAGATCATGGAAGAAAAAATAGGGACAACCTTAGGAGCCCTAATACAAGGCATAAACAGAATACAAAACATTACCAAAAATGACGAAGAGAAACCAGATAACTGGGAGCTCCTAAAAATCAAACACCTATGCTCATCTAAAGACTTCACCAAAAGAGGAAAAAGACCGCCTACAGGCTGGGAAAGAATTTTCAGCTATGACATCTCCAACCAGCGCCTGATCTCTAAAGTCTATATGATTCTGTCAAAACTCAACCACAAAAAGACAAACAACCCAATCAAGAAGTGGGCAAAGGATATGAACACGCACTTCACTGAAGAAGACATTGAGGCAGCTAACAGATAACATGAGAAAATGCTCTTGATCATTAGCCATTAGAGAAATGCAAATTAAAACTATGAAGAGATTCCATCTCACTCCAACAAGGCTGGCATTAATCCAAAAAACACAAAATAATAAATGTTGGAGAGGCTACGGAGAGATTGAAACTCTTATACACTGCTGGTGGGAATGTAAAATGATACAAACACTTTGGAAATCTGCCTGGCGTTATCTTAAACAGTTAGAAATAGAACTACCGTACAACCAGAAATCCCACTCCTCGGAATATACCCTAGAGAAATAAGAGCCTTCACACAAAGAGATATATGCAGACCCATGTTTATTGCAGCTCTGTTTACAATAGCAAAAAGCTGGAAGCAACCAAGGTGTCCATCAACGGATGAATGGTTAAATAAATTAGGGTATATTCACACAATGGAATACTATGCATCGATAAAGAACAGTGACGAATCTGTGAAACATTTTCATAACATGGAGGAACCTGGAAGGCATTATGCTGAGTGAAATTAGTCAGAGGCAAAAGGACAAATATTGTATAAGACCACTATTATAAGATCTTGAGAAATAGTATAAACTGAGAAGAACACATACTTTTGTGGTTACGAGAGAGGGGAGGGAGGGAGAATGGGAGATGGTTATTTACTGATTAGCTAGTAGATAAGAACTACTTTAGGTGAAGGGAAGGACAATACTCAATACAGGGAAGTTCAGCTCAACTGGACTGGGCCAAAACCAAAGAAGTTTCCGGGATAAACTGAATGCTTCGAAAGTCAGCGAAGCAAGGGTGGGGATTTGGGGACTATGGCTTAAGTGGACTTCTACATCAATTGGCAAAATAAATTCTATTATGAAAACATTCTGCATCCCACTTTGAAGTGTGGCATCTGGGGTCTTAAATGCTAACAAGCGGCCATCTAAGATGCATCAATTGGTCTCAACCCACCTGGATCAAAGGAGAATGAAGAACACCAAGGTCACACAGTAACTATGAGCCCATGAGACAGAAAGGGCCACATGAATTAGAGACTTACCTCATCCTGAGACCAGAAGAACTAGTTGGTGCCTGGCCACAACCGATGACTACCCTGACAGGGAGCACAACAGAGAACCCCTGAGGGAGCAGGAGAACAGTGGGATGCAAACCCCAAATTCTCATAAAAAGACCATACTTAATGGTCTGACTGAGACTAGAAGAATCCCGGGGGTCATGGTCCCCAAACCTTCTCTTGGCCCAGGGCAGGAACCATTCCCGAAGACAACTCATCAGGCATGGAAGGGACTGGACAGTGGGCTGGAGAGAAAAGCTGATGAAGAGTGAGCTACTTGTATCAGGTGGACACTTGAGACTGTGTTGACATCTCCTGTCTGGAGGGGAGATGGGAGGGTAGAGAGGGTTAGAAACTGGCAAAACGGTCACGAAAGTAGAGACTGGAAGGAGGGAGCGGGCTGGCTTATTAGGGGGAGAGTAAATGGGAGTATGTAGTAAGGTGTATATAAGCTTATATGTGACAGACTGACTTGATTTGTAAACTTTCACTTAAAGCACAATAAAAATTATTATTTTTAAATCTATCATGCTACAGTTTGTATGTATCCCTGTATATTCAGACAGCTTTGAGTACTGCATCTACATATAGAAAATATGTGATGCCTGAGATGTCAATGGTAATTACCATTGTATTTGTAGAGTTGTCTAATTTTCTTATCTAGACATTTATTCCAAATTACAAGTGACTTGCAATATGCAGGGAGTGTTGATACTCTTTTTCCCCTAAGGGCATATGGTATAAACAAAAGTCAAACAATAAATGATGAATATTATTGCTTTTGTAATATTAGAAAACATTCAATTATTTGAATAAGAACTTTAATTCCAGTGTTTTTCTTGAGAAGGATTTAAATCAGAGGGGCAATTAGGAAAGTATACCCATCTGTTAATATTTCCCAATTTCACATACGCTACAAAAATCACAGGACCAGGATACTACAGATAACTCAATTAGAATATGCTTTCTAATTGCCAGATAGAATTTTTCTGGATTTTTTTCCTAATTATTTAAACTGAAATGAAAGTATGCTTTTCTAAGAGAAGGGTATTTTAGGAACACTCTCAGATTAAAGGAACCCACTTTTCATAAGAAAGAATGACTGTTTGCAATTGTGCACAAAATTGCACAATTGCTACCGTTTTATCAGTTTGTTCATAAGAGACTCAAGGGAGTTATTTAAAATAAAAGGAAGGAAGAAAAAGTAATCTCTTATGGAGACTGGTGTTGAGGACCTACCAATTACACATAATAATAACAAGCTAAAAATTGTAAATTGCTTTAAATACAAATCTGAGGGGACATTATTCCAACAGATAACTAGAAATGATTTAAACACTATATGACACGTCAACAAGATTCTCATGTTTCGCTACCCTGAATCCTTATGAATAATTCTTCTGATCAGAGGTTTTATCTCAAACAGGAAACATTTTCTGGACTCCATTACGCAATATATTAAGATTCCATTAGCTAGATTGTTGCCCAACCAATATTTGTGTTGTTGTTAGTTACCATCAGTTGGTTGTGACTCATAGCGACACCATGTACAACAGAAACACAGCCTATCTTTCCCCATTCACAAAATCACCGCTATGTTTGAGCCCATTTTTGCAGCTGCTGTGTCAATCCATCTAGTTGAGAATCTTCTTTTTCTCTGACCCTCTGCTTTTCCAAGCATGATGTCCTTCTCAAGGTACTGGTCCCACCTGATAACATGTCCAAAGTATGTGAGATAATGTCTCACCATGCTTGCTTCTAAGGGGCATTCTGGCTGAACTTCTTCCAAGAAGGATTTGTTCATTCTTCTGTAAGTCCATGGTATTCTTTGCCAACACCATAATTCAAAGTCATCAATTCTTCTTTGATCTTCCTTATTCATTGTCCCGCTTTCGTGTGCATATGAGGTGATTTAAAATACTATGGCTTGGGTCAGACACATCTTGGTCCTTAAAGTAACATCTTTGCTTTTGAACACTTTAAAAAGGTCTTTTGCAGCAGATTTTCCCAGTGCAATGCATCCTTTGATTTCTTGACTGCTGCTTCCATGAGCATTGATTGTGAATCCAAGTAAAATGAAATCCTTGACAACTTCAATCTTTCCTCCATTTATCATGATACTGCTAATTGGTCCAGTTGTGAAGATTTTTGGATTTGTTTTTTTTTTGTTGTTGTTGTTGTTTTTTATTTTGAGGTGTAATCCATACTGAAGGCTCTAGTCTCTGATATTCATCAGTAAGTGCTTGAAGTCCTCTTGACTTCAGCAAGTAAGGTCATGTCCTCTGCATATCACAGGTTGTTAATGATTCTTCCTCCAATCCAGATGTCACATTATTCTTAACATACTCCATCTTCTTGGATTATTTGCTCAGCATACAGATTCAATGAATATGGTGAAAGGATATGACCCTGATATACACCTCTTCTGATTTTAAACCTTGCTGAGTCCCCTTGTTCTGTCTGAACAACTGCCTCTTGGTCCATGTACAGTTTCCTTATAAGCACAATTAAGTGTTCTGGAATTCCCATTCTTTGTAGTGTTATCCATAATTTGTTAAGATCTACACAGCAATGATAACCCTTGTTTTATGTCCTCTTCTCAATCCAGTTTGAATTTCTAGCAGTTCCCATAATGTACTGTCGCCACTGCTTTTGAATGATCTTCAGCAAAATTTTACTTGTGTGTGATATTAATGATATTGTTTGATAATTTCCACTTTCTGTGGGATCACCGTTTGTTGGAATGGGCACTTTTGTTTGGCCAGGTAGCTGTCTTCCAAATTTCTTGGTATAGACAGGTGAACACCTCTAGTACTGCAACCATTTGTTGAAACAACTCAATTGGTAGTCCTTAATTCCTGGACCTTTTTTTCTTAATGCCTTCAGTGCAGCTTGGACTTCTTCCTTCACTACCATTGGTTCTTGGCCATATCCTGCCTCCTAAAATGGTTGATCATTGACCAACTCTTTTTGTTACAGTGGCTCTGTGTATTCCTTCCATCTTCTTTTGATGTTTCCTCCATTGTTCAGTATTTTCCCAGCAGAATCCTTCAATATTGCAACTCAAGGCTTGAATTTATTCTTCAGTTCTTTCAGCTTGAGAAAGGCTAAGTGTGTTCTTTCCATTTGGTTTCTAATACCATGTCTTTGTACATTTCCCTATAATACTTTACTATGTCTTCTCAAGCCACCCTTTGAAATCTTCTGTTCAACTATTTTACTTCATCATTCCTTCCATTCGCTTTAGCTACTCAAAATTCAAGAGCAAGTTTCAGAGTCTCTTCTGACATCCATTTTGGTCTTTCCTTTTTAATGACCTTTTGCATTCTTCATGTCTGATGTCCTTAATGTCATTCCACAACTTGTCTGGTCTTCAGTCATTAGTGTTCAGTGCACCAAATCTATTCTTGGAATGGTGTCTAAATTCAGGTGAGATACTCAAGGTGGTATTTTGGTTCTTGTGGATTTGCTCTAATTTTCTTCAGCTTCAACGTGAACTTACATATGAGCAGTTGATGATCTGTTCTGAAGTCAGCCCCTGGCCTTGTTCTGACTGATGATATTGAGCTTTTCCATTGCCTCTTTCTACAGATGTAGTCAATTTGATTCCTGTGCAATCTGTCTGGTGAGATCCATGTGTATAGTTGCAATTTATGTCATTGAAAAAAAGATAATTGCTGTGAAGAAGTTGTTGGTCTTGCAAAACTCTATCACAGGATCTCTGGTGTCATTTCTATCACCAAAGCCACATATTCCAACTATTGATCAATCCTTCTTTGTTTCCAACTTTCACATTTCAATCACCAGTAATTACCTGTATGTTTGATCAATTTTAGACTTGGAAGTTGGTAAAAATCTTCAATTTCCTCATCTTTGGCCTTAGTGGTTGATTCTTAAATTCAAATAATAGTCGTATTAACTGGTCTTCCTTGTAGGCATGTCGATATTTTTCTATTACTGACAGCATTGTACTTCAGGATAGATCTTGAAAAGTTCTTTTTGATGATGAATGTGATGCTATTCCTCTTTAATTTGTCATTCCTGGCATAGTAGACCATACGATTGCCTTAACCCAAATGGCAACTACTAGTCCTTTTCAGCTATCTAATGCCTAGGATATTGATCTTTATATGTTCCATATAATTTTTGTTGACTTTCAATTTCCCTAGATTCATACTTCGTAAATTCCATACTGATTATTAGTGGATGTTCGCAGCTGGTTCTTCTAACTCTGAGTCATGCCATATCAGCAAATGAAGGTCCTGAAAGCTTGACTCCATCTACGCCATTAAAGTCGAGTGTACCTTGAGGAGTTAGCTTTTCCCCAGTCACACTTTGAGTGCCTTCCAACATGAGGGGCTTCCAATCTTCCAGCACTATATGAGACATTGTTCAAATGCTATTCATAAGTTTTTCACTGTCTAATTTTTTTTTCACAAGTGGTTATTTAGGATGACACAAGCCTAGTAGAACAACAAGTCTAGTGGTCTGATTATCAATATGATAGCAATTTCTACAACATACCTAAACATCTTTTCTCTTGACCTTTTCTTTTGATAAATTATGAGCATTTTGTGAGCAAAGAGAACATTTTGCTCAGAATTGCCTGCCAAATGGCTTGATGTAGATCACTCAGTCAATAAAATGTTTGTTAAATGAATCAACAAATGGATGGAAGAATTTTGAGTTGAGATGACACTGTCTTTGTGAATTTCAATGACTCTGCGTACCTGAATCTAAAAGTTCCACCCAACCTCCTTTGCCAACAGAAGCACCCCTCTTCCTCTACCTCAAGAGATTGGTCATGCATTATTTAGAAACCACTGATTACCTCACCCGAAGTAGTTACCTTTAAAATTCTTCTTATCAGTGTATTTACCACTCCTAGACTGTCTTTTTTTTTTAGACTGTCTTTTAGTGTATAACATGTATCAGGTCTGGCATTACCCATGGGCTGAAAAATTCTTACTTAGAAGGACAGCATACATATTAAAAGTTTTACAATATTTTGCTCATTAATTTGATCATAAATATGAAAAATTATTTTGAAATGGATTCTCATAACAAAAGTCAGGGAAGGAAACACATGATTTTACACTGAGCTCATTGTATTAAAATGAGTGTATTTATCAGAAACCCTGGATTCACTAGGCCACCTTAAGTAGGTAGGAAGGATTCTAGTGGATTTATCAGGTGGTTAATAATCTGATGACTCAAGGGTAACCCACAACAAAAGAAGTATAAAATGTCATAAACACCTCAATATACAGTTTTAACTGATGAGATGTATTTGTTAGAATGCATTCATCATGTTCAAGCTATTCCTTAACCTCAGAATTATATTCCCTAACAGGTGGCTATTATAATACAAAGGCAAATCTGTTAGAGGTCTGACTGTAATTGTTTCAGCTGTGTGATGGAGAGGAAGGTTTTGGAGGTCTGATACTGCTCCACCTATTAAACAGAGCCTTCACCTACCCACAGCACAGACCGGAGGGCTGAAGCTTAATCCTCACCACCTAGCACCACGCAAAAGGGGTCTGAGGATAATGGTTCCTACCAGTCTTTACGGATATAAGAATTGGGTGCCTAAGGCACAGCTGCAGAGCCCACCCACCAGAGCACTCTAGAGAACAGAGACGCTACATCCTCACTGACACTTGGGGGAAAGCTGCCAGCACCCTACCCTCCTCAGGGTGCTACCCCATGCCGCTACCAGAAACCAGTGTATACAACCATCACCACTACTCCTCTAAGATAGTAGGTGAGAGCTTAAACCACACAGTAGGTGGCTGACTGTCAGGACACCTGAGCTGATTCTATTAAAGACTAGTGAATGGACTCATAGGCTCATATACCTGGTAACAGTTCTAACCATCTGGTAACAGGACATTAGTGCTTCAAGGGCTCCGATGACCAAGTTAGCGTACTCTAGTAGCCTATCTGAGTATATCGAAACAAAACAAAACGAAACGATAGGACACTGTGAGCAAATGTAAAATAAATTATTATAATAACTTATAGATGGCTCAGAGACAGCAGTCGTTATCAAATCACATAAAGAAGCAGACCATGATTGCTTCTACAAACTCCCAAAACAGAGAATCAAGGTCTCTCCCAGAGGAAGATGTATCCTGGAATTGCCAGATGTAGAATACAGAGGATTAGCATACAGAACACTTCAAGACTTCAGGGACAACATCAGTAATGAAATCAGGCAATGTACAAAAAAAAGCCAAGGAACACACAGATAAAGCAGTTGAAGAAATTAAAAAGGTTATTCAAGAACATAATGAAAAATTTAATAAGCTGCAAGAATCCATAGAGAGACAGCATTCAGAAACCCAAAAGATTAACAATAAAATTACAGAATTAGACAAATCAATAGGAAGTCAGAGAAGCAGATTTGAGGAATTGAAACGCAGAATTGTGGAGATGGCGGATAAGGCACTTGACACCAATGTAGTTGAAGAAGAATCAGATAAAAGAATTTAGAAAAATGAAGAAACACTAAGAATCAAGTAGGACTTTATCAAGAACAACTTGTGTGTGATTAGAATTCCAGAAGAGGAAGGGATAATGGAAAACACAGAGAGAATTATTGAAGATTTGTTGGCAGAAAACTTCCCTGAAATGGTGGAAAATGAAAGGATATCTATCCAAGATGCTCATTGAACCACATAAAAGGCAGATCCCAAAGGAAAATCACCAAGACATATTATCACCAAAATTGCAAAACCAAAGATAAGGAGAAAATTTTAAGAGCAGCCAGGGATAAATGAAAAGTTACCTACAAAGCAGAATGAATACGAATAAGTTCCGACTACTCAGCAGAAACCATGCAGGCAAGAAGGCAATGGGATGACATACATACAGCACTGAAGGAGAAAAATTGCTAGCCAAGAATCATATATCCAACAAACCTCTCTCTCAAATATGAAGGGGAAATTAAGTCCTTTAGAAATAAACACAAGCTTAGAGAATTTGCAAAAACCAAACCAAAACTACAAGAAATACTTAAGGGAATTCTCTGGATAGAAAGTCAATAATATCAGATATCAACACAACACAAGGACACAGAGCAGAGCATCCTGATATCACTAAGATAGGGAAATCACAAAAATAAAATAAGGTTTTAAAAAATGCTCAAAACGTGTAATCACTGACATCATTATGTAAAAGATGACAATAATCAATAAAGAGGAATGAAATACAGCAGGCATAGACCTTCCATATGGAGAGGAAATCAAAGCAATATAGGGAGAACAAAGTAGGTTCGTACTTAGAAAAACAGGGGTAAATATTTAAAAAAAAGGTAACCACAAATAAGAGTAACAATCCCAAACTTCAAAATAAAAACCAAGATAAGCATAAAGACTCAGGAAAAACAAATTCATCTATAACGAAAAAGACAAACACACAATTTACAAAGAAAATTTCTCAGCACAAAAAAGTAAGTGGAAAAAGGAACTGTCAACAATATAGAAAAATGCATCAAAATGACAGCACTGAATTCATACCTATTTATAATTACACTGAATGTAAATGGACTAAATGCACCAATAAAGAGACAGGGAGTCACAGATTGGATAAAAAAAACGTAATCCAGCTATATGCTGTCTACAAGAGACACACCTTAGACTTAGAGACACAAACTAAAACTCAAAGGATGGAAAAAATCCATCAAGCAAACAACAATAAAAAACGAGGAGGAATGGCAATATTAATTTCTGACAAAATAGACTTTAAAGTTAAACCCACCACAGAGTATAAGGAAAGACACTAATGATTAAAGGGACAATTTACTAGGAAGATATAACCATATTAAATACATATGTACCCAATGACAGGGCTGCAAGATACATAAAACAAACTCTAACAGCATTGAAAAGTGAGATAGACAGCTCTGCAATTATAGTAGGAGACTTCAACACACCACATTTGGTGAAGGATAGGACATCCAGTAAGAAGCTCAGGAAAGACGCAGAAGATCTAAATGCCACAATCAACGAACTTGACCTCATAGACATACAGAAAACTCCACCCAACAGCTGCAAAGTATACTTTCTTTTCTAGTGCACATGAAATATTCTCTAGAATAGACCACATATTAGGTCATAAAGCAAGCCTTAACAGAATCCAAAACATCGAAATATTACAAAGCATCTTCTCAGACCATAAGGCCATAAAAGTAGAAGACAAAAACAGAAAAACCAGGGAAAAGAAATCAAATACTTGGAAATGGAACAATACCCTGCTCAAAAAAGACTGGATTATAGAAGACATTAAGGAGGGACTAAACAAACTCATAGAATCCAATAAGAATGAAAACACTTCCTATCAGAACCTTTGGGATACAGCAAAAGCAGTGCTCAGAGGTCAATTTATGTCAATAAATGCACACATACAAAAAGAAGAAAGGGCTAAAATCAAAAAACTGTCCCTACAACTTGGACACAAAGAAAGAGAGTAACAAAAGAAACCCTCAGGAACCAGAAGAAAGCAAATAATAAAAATTAGAGCAGCATTAAATGAATTAGAGAACAGAAAACAATTGAGTTAACAAAAAAAAAAAAAAACCTGGTTATTTGAAAAAATTAACAAAATTGGTAAACCATTGGCTAGACTCACAAAAGAAAAACAGGAAACAACCCAAATGAGAAATGAGATGGGTGATATTACAATAGACCCACCTGAAATTAAAAGAATCATATCAGATTACTACGAAAAATTGTACTCTAACAAATTGGAAAACCTAGAAGAAATGAATGAATTCCTAGAAACACACTATCTACCTAAACTAACACAAACACAGGTAGAACAGCTAAGTTGACAGATAACAAAAGAAGAGATTGAAAAGATAATCAAAAAACTCTCAACAAAAAAAGTCCTGGCTCTGACAGCTTCACTGCACAGTTCTACCAGACTTTCAGAGAAGAGGTTACTCCACTACTACTAAAGTTATTTCAGACCATAGAAGAGGACGGAATACTCCCAAACTCATTCTATGAAGCCAGCATATCCCTGACACCAAAACGAGCTGCAGACACCACAAAAAAAGAAAATTACAGACCTATATCCCTCATGAACTGATACACAACAATCCTCAACAAAATTCTAGCCAATAGAATTCAACAACATGTCAAAAAAATAATTCACCATGACCAAGTGGGATTCATACCAGGTATGCAGGGGTGGTTCAACATTAGAAAAACAATTAATGTAATCGACCACATAAATAAAAAAAAGACAAGAATCACATGGTTTTATCAATTGATGCAGAAAAGGCATTTGACGAAGTTCAACACCCATTCAGGATAAAAACTGTCAGCAAAATAGGAATAGAAGGAAAATTCCTCAACATAACAAAGGGCATTTATACAAAGCCAACAGCCACCATCATCCTAAATGGAGTGAGCCTGAGAGTAATCAGACAAGGATGAGCCTTATCACCAGTCTTATTCGACATTGCCTGGAAGTCCTAGCCAGAGCAATTAGGCTACATAAAGAAATAAAGGGCATCCAGATTGGAAAGGAAGAAGTAAAAGTAACTCTATTTGCAGATGACATGATCTTATACACCGAAAAACCCTAAAAAATACTCAAGAAAACTACTGAAACTGATAGTTCAGCAGAGTATTGGGATACAAGATAAACATACAAAAATCAATTGAATTCCTCTACACCAACAAAAAGAACATCAAAGAAGAAATCACCAAATCAAAACGATTTACAGTAGCCCCGACAAGATAAAATACTTAGGAATAAATCCAACCAGAGACGTAAAAGGCCTATACAAAGAAAACTAAAAGATACTACTGCAAGAAACCCAAAAAGACTTTCATAAGTGGAAAAACATACCTTGCTCATGGATAGGAAGACTTAACATTGTAAAAATGTCTCTTCTCCCAAAAGCTATCTATAGATACAATGCAATTCTGACCCAAATTCCGATAACATTTTTTAATGAGATGGAGAAAGAAATCATAAACTCCATATGGAAGAGAAGAAGGCCCTGGATAAGTAAAGCATTGCTGAAAAAGAAGAACGAAGTGGGAGGCCTCTCTCTACCTGATGACAGTCAAAACAGCCTGGTACTTGTGCAAAAACAGATACATAGACCAATGGAACAGAATTGAGAATCCCAACATAAATACATCCACATGTGAGCAGCTGATATTTAACAAAAACCCAAACTCAGTTAAATGGAGAAAAGACACTCTGTTTAGCCAATGGTGCTGGCATAACTGGATATCCATCTGCAAAAAAAAAAAAAAGAAAGAAAGAAGACCCGTATCTCACACCATCCACAGAAACTAATTCAAAATGTCTCGAAGTCCTAAATATCAAGTCAAAAATGATAAAGATCATGGGAGAAAAAATAGGGACAATGTTACGAGCCCCAATGCATGGTATAAACGGTAAACCAAACATTACTAACAATGTAGAAGAGAAACTAGATAACTGCAAGCTCCCCAAAATCAAACACCTATACTCATCCAAAGACTTCACCAAAAGAGTAAAAAGATTACCTGCAGACTGGGAAAGTTTTTAGCTATGACGTATCTATCTGATCAGTGTCTGATCTTTAAAATCTACATGATACTGCAAAACTCAACTACAAAAAGAAAAATAACCCAATTAAAAATGGACAAAAGATATCAGCAGATACTTCACTAAAGAAGACATTCAGATAGCTAACAGACACATGAGGAAATGCTCATGATCATTAGCCATTAGAGGAATGCAAATCCAAACTACATTGGGATTCCATTTCACTCCAACAAGGCTGGCATTAATCCAAAAAACACAAAATAATAAATGTTGGAGAGGTTGTGCAGAGACTGGAACACTTCTACACCGCTGGTGAGAATGTAAAATGGTACAACCACTTTGGAAATCGATTTGGCACTTACTTAAAAAACTAGAAATAGAAATACCATACCATCCAGCAATCCCACTCCTTGGACTATATCCTACAGAAATAAGAGCCTTTACGTGAACAGATATATGCACACCCATGTTTATTGCAGCAATGTTTACAATAGCAAAAAGATGGAAGCGACTAAGGTGCCCATCAATGGATGAATGGATAAATAAATTATGGTATATTCATACAATGGAATACTATGTATCAATAAAGAACAATGATGAATCCATGAAACATTTCATAACATGGAGGAATATGGAAGGCATTATGCTGAGTGAAATTAGTTGCAAAAGGACAAGTATTGTATGAGACCACTATTATAAGAACTCTAAAAATAATTTAAACAGAGAAGAAAATATTCCTTGATGGTTTAGAGAGGGGGGGATAAGTAGTAGATAAGAACTACTTTAGGTGAAGGGAAAGACAACACGATATACAGGAGAGGTCAGCACAACTGGACTAAACCAAAAGCAAAGAAGTTTCCTGAATAAACTGAATGTTTTGAAGGCCAGCATAGCAGCGACAGGGATATGGGGACCATGGTTTCAGGGGACATCTAAGTCAATTGGCATAATAAAATCTATTAAGAAAACATTCTGCATTCCACTTTGGAGAGTGGCATCTGGGGTCTTAAACACTAGCAAGCGAGCATCTGAGATGCATCAATTGGTCTCAATCCACCTGGATCAAAGGAGAATGAAGAACTCCAAAGACACAAGGTAATTACAAGCCCAAGAGACAGACAGGGCCACATAAACCAGAGACTTATACCAGCCTGAGACCAGAAGAACTAGATGGTCCCCAGCTACAACTGATGACTGCCCTGACAGGGAACACAACAGAGATCCCCTGAGGCAGCATGAGAGCAGTGGGATGCAGACGTCAAGTTCTCATAAATAGACCAGACTTAATGGCCTGACTGATACTAGAAGGTCCCCAGACCTTCTGTTAACCCAACACAGGAACTATTCCCAAAGTTAACTCTTCAGACAGGGATTGGACTGGACTACGGGATAGAAAACGATGCTGGTAAAGGTTGAGCTTCTTGGATCAAATAGATATATGAGACTGCGTGGGCAGCTCCTGTCTGGGAGGAGATGAGATGGCAGAGGGGGTCAGAACCTGTCCAAATGGACACAAAAAATAGAGATTAGAGGGAAGGATTGTGCTGTCTCATTTGGGGGAGAGCAACTAGGAGTATATATATAAAAAAAAAATAGCCAGGTGTATATAAATTTTTGTATGAGAGACTGACTTGATTTGTAAACTTTCACTTAAAGCACAATAAAAATTAAAATAAAATAATGTATGAAATGACAATGCTGTATGCATCAGAAGTTTAAAAATGTAAACATCGTATGTCTGCCACGGTAAAAAATTAATGAAGGTAAGGATATTATTTCTTGTCACACCTATATTCTCTGCATTCACAATGATGACTGTGCCCCCAACAATGCTTTTGTTGCTAGGTGCCATCAAGTCGGTTTCAACTCATAGTGATCCTATGTAGAACAAAAGGAAACACTGCCCAGTCCTGTGCGATCCTCACAATTCTTGTTGTTAAAGATGTTAGGCAATTTGTCATTCATATAGGAAAAAAAAAGTGGGAAATCAGAATGAAAGAAAAAATTAATATGAACTTGTACTTTGCACTTTATACATAAAACTACTCTAAATGGAAAACATATCTAAATGATATGTGTTATTAGGTGCTATCCTGTCAGTTCCAACTCATAGTGACCCTACGTACAACAGAACAAATCACTGACTGGTCCTGCATCATCCTCACAATTGTTGTTACGTTTGAGCCTATTGTTGTAGCCACTCTGTCAATCCATCTCGCTGAAGGTCTTCCACTTTTTGCTGACTGTGATGGATAAGATTATGTGTCAACTAGGTTAGGCCATGATTCCCAGTGTTTATATGTGATCACCCCATGATGAGATCTTCTATGAATAGCCAATCAATTGAAAGGGAGTTTCTTGGGTGTGTGGTCTGCATCTGAATACAAGCGGATGTTCTGTCCTCTGCCTGCTCGGAAGCCTGCAGCTGTCTCCTGTTCCTCTGACTGCCAGTTCCCAGGACTTGAGCTAGCAGCTTACCTTTTGACCTTGAGATTCATTGATCTTCACAGCCTGTGAACGAGAGCCCTGCTCTCCAACCTACCAATCTTGGGTTTGCCAGCCCCTGAAGCTACGTGAATCAGGAGAATTCTCTATTCCGATCCATGGACTTGGAATGTTCTGGCTTCTACAATTGTATGAGCTGTTTCCTTGATATAAATCTCTCTCTATGTATATATTTATTTATACAATTTACTGGTTTTGCTTCTCTAGAGAACACGGCCTAGCACACTGACCTTCTCCTTTAGCAAGCATGATGTCATTTTCCAGGGACTGGTCACTCCTGATAACACATCCAAAGTATGTGACAAGTCTCACCATCCTCACTTCAAAGGAGCCCTCTGTCTATATTTCTTCCAAGACAGATTCGTTTGTCTTTCTTGCCAACATCATAATTCAAAGGTATCAATTCCTATTTGGTCTTCCTTATTCGTTGTCCAGGTTTTGCAAGCAAAATGATATGTAAAAATAGAATGATTCAAGAAGAGAAACTAGGAGAAAATTGCATAACTTTGAATTAAGCAACAAGTTTTAGATAAAACGTCAAGAGCATGATGGATAACCAAAATTGATAATGGATTTTATCAAAATTATAAACCTTTCCTCTGTGAAAGACACTGTTAAGAGAATAAAATAGCAAGTCAAAGAATTAAATTGGGCATTCCCAAATCACTTCTCTGATAAAGGATGTATATCCAGAGCATATAAAGAATGCTCAAGCTCAACAAAATAAAGGAAAAAATATATGTATAAAAAAATGGAAAGAGAAATCTTGTCAAAATCAGTTTATTGATACCAACAAGCACAGAAAAAAAACACTCAGCATCATTGTACAGAAGGAAAATATAAAGCTTAAAACCACAATGTGACAGTTTCATTTACCTGTTAGAACAACTAGAGTCAAAAAAAAAAAAACCCTCAAAATGTTGCAGAGAACGTGGAGAAACAGGAACTCTCACACACTTCTGGTGGAATGCAAAATGGCAGGGTGACTTTTTAGAAAAGTAAGACAGTTTCTTATTATGTTCAGCATACACTTACCATTGAACTCAGCAATCCCACTCCTACATGTTTTGCCCAATTGAACTGAGAACTTATATTTACAAAAATATATCTATGATAGTGCATGTAACATCTTTATTTATAATCACCAAAAACTGGAGGCCATTCTAATGTGCTTTGGTAGGTGAATGGATAAACAAACTGTGAAATATCCATATAATGGAAAACGAATCCAAATTATAAAGGAATAAATTCTTGATTCACAAATCAACATGGCTGAAACACAAGTTCATTTTTCTAAGTGAAAGAAGCCAGACTCAAGGCTTTATATTGTTTGACCCTATTTGTATGGTTTTCTAGAGTGACAAAAATATAGGGATTGATAACAAAACAGAGTTTGGCAGGGGTCATGAGAGGGAAAAAAAGGTTAACTAAATAAGTGTAACATAAAAACTGTGAGATGGTGCAGGTGGATGCACGACTGCAAGCATTTTTCAACATCCACATAACAGCAAAGCACTATTTTTATAGACTGTGAATTAAAAATAATTACCAGGATGTTGGTGAACTCAAAATGCAGTGCAGACTGAAATTATTTTTTTGTGACTTAATGAGATATTTAACAAATGAGACGGCACTGGGTTTTTTTTTTTTTTTTAACAAATGAGAAGGCAAGTAAGAAAATCACTATGCTGAGTAATTTTGAGAAACATAGTTTTTTTTTAATTTTTTTATTGTGCTTTAAGTCAAAGTCTGCAAATCAAGTCAGTCTCTCACACAAAAACTTATATACACCTTGCTACATACTCCCAATTGCTCTCCCCCTAATGAGACAGCCAGCTTCCTCCTTCCACTCTCTCTTTTCGTGTACATTTCACAAGCTTCTAACTCCCTCTATCCTCTCATCTCCCCTCCAGGGAGGAGACGCCAACATAGCCTCAAGTGTCCACCTGATCTAAGAAGCTCACGCCTCGCCAGCATCCCTCTCCAATCCATTGTCCAGCCCAATCCCTGTTTGAAGAGTTGGCTTTGGGAATGGTTCCTATCCTGGGCCAACAAAAGGTCTGGGGGCGATGACCACCAGGGTCCTTCTAGTCTCAGTCAGACCATTAAGTCTGGTCTTTTTATGAGAATTTGGGGTCTATATCCCACTGCTCTCCTGCTCCCTCAGGGGTTCTCTGTTGTGTTCCCTGTCAGGACACTCATCGGTTGTAGCCGGGCACCATCTAGCTCTTCTGGTCTCAGGCTGATGTACTCTCTGCTTTATGTGGCCCTTTCTGTCTCTTGGGCTTGTAATTACCTTGTGTCCTTGGTGTTATTCATTCTCCTTTGATCCAGGTGGGTTGAGACCAATTGATGCATCTTAGATGGCCGCTTCTAGAGTTTAAGACCCCAGACACCTCTCTCCAAGATGGGATGTAGAATGTTTTCTTAGTAGATTTTATTATGCCAATTGACTTAGATGTCACCTGAAACCATGGTCCCCAAACCCCTGTGCCTGCTATGCTGACCTTCACAGTGTTCAGTTTATTCTGGAAACGTCTTTGCTTTTGGTTTAGTACAGTTGCGCTGACCTTGCCTGTATTGTGTTATCTTTCCCAATACCTAAAGTAGGTCTTTTCTACTATCTAATTAGGGAGTACCTCTCTCCCACCCTCCCTACCTCCCCCCTCTCTAAACCATCAAAGAATATTTTCTTCTCTATTTAAACTATTTCTTGAGTTCTTATAAGAGTGGTCTTATAAAATATTTGCCCTTTTGCAACTGACTAATTTCACTCAGCATAATGCTGACCAGATTCCTTCATGTTACGAAAGGTTTCACAGATTCATCACTGTTCTGTATCAGTGCGTAGTATTCCATTGTGTGGAATACCATAATTTATTTATCCATTCATCCATTGATGGGCACCTTGGTTGCGTCCATCTTTTTGCTATTGTAAACAGTGCTGCAATGAACATGGTTGTGCATATATCTGTTCGTGTAAAGGCTCTTATTTCTCTAGGATATATTCCAAGGAGTGGGATTGCTGCATCTTATGGTAGTTCTATTTCTAGCTTTTTTAAAAAATAATTTTTATTATGCTTTAAGAGAAAGTTTACAAATCAAGCCAGTCTTTCACACAAAAACCCATATACACCTTGCTACACACTCCCAATTACTCTCCCCCTAATGAGACAGCCCACTCTCTCCCTTCACTCTCTCTTTTCATGTGCTTTTCACCAGCTTCTAACACCCTCCACATTCTCATCTCCCCTCCAGGCGGGAGATGCTAACATAATCTCAAGTGTTCACCTGATCCAAGAAGCTCACTCCTCACCAGCATCCCTCTCCAACCCATTCTCCAGTCCAATCCATGTCTGAAGAGTTGGCTTCGGGAATGGTTCCTGTCCTGGGGCAAAAGAAGGTCTGGGGATCATGACTACCGGGGTCCTTCCAGTCTCAGTCAGACCATTAAGTCTGGTCTTATGGGAATTTGAGGTCTGCATCCCACTGCTCTCCTGCTCCCTCGGGGGTTCTCTGTTGTGTTCCCTGTCAGGGCAGTCATCGGTTGTAGCCAGGCACCATCTAGTTCTTCTGGTCTCAGGATGATGTAGTCTCTGGTTCATGTGGCCCTTTCTGTCTCTTGGGCTCATAATCACCTTGTGTCCTTGGTGTTCTTCATTCTCCTTTGCTCCAGGTGGGTTGAGACCAATTGATGCATCTTAGATGGCTGCTTGCTAGCGTTTAAGACCCCAGACGCCACTCTTCAAAGTGGGATGCAGAATGTTTTCTTAATAGATTTTATTATGCCAATTGACTTAGATGTCCCCTGAAACCATGGTCCCCAAACCACTGCCCCTGCTATGCTGAACTTCAAAGCATTCAGTTTATTCAGGAAACTTCTTTGCTTTTGGTTTAGTCCAATTGTGCTGACCTCCCCTGTATTGTGTGCTGTCTTTCCCTTCACCTAAAGTAGTTCTTATATACTATCTAATTAGTGAATGCCCCTCTCTCCACCTCCCCCCTCCCCCCTCTGGTAACCACAAAAGAGTGTTTTCTTCTCAGTTTAAACTATTTCTGAAGTTCTTATAACAGTGGTCTTATACAATATTTCTCCTTTTGCAACTGGCTATTTTCACTTGGCACAATGCCTTCCAGGTTTCTCCATGTTATGAACTGTTTCACAGATTCCTCACTGTTCTTTATCGATGGGTACTGTTCCATTGTGTGACTATACCATAATTTATTTATCCATTCATCCGTTGATAGGCACCTTGGTTGCTTTCATCTTTTTGCTATTGTAAACAGTGCTGCAATAAACATGGGAGTGCATATATCTGTTCACCTAAAGGCTCTTATTTCTCTAGGATATATTCCAAGGAGTGGGATTGCTGGATCGTATGGTAGCTCTATTTCTAGCTTTTTAAGAAGCGCCAAATGGATTTCCAAAGTGGTTGTACCATTTTACTTTCCCACCTGCAGCGTATAAGTGTTCCAATCTCTCCACAGCCTCTCCGACATTTATTGTTTTGTGTTTTTTGGATTGATGCCAGCCTTGCTGGGGTGAGATGGAATCTCGTTGTAGTTTTGGTTTGCATTTCTCTAATGGCTAATGATCGTGAGAATTTCCTCATATATCTGTTAGCTACCTGAATGTCTTCTTTAGTGAAGTGTCTTTTGCCCATTTTTTAATTGGGTTGTTTGTCTTTTTCAGTTGAGTTTTTACAGTATCATGTAGATTTTAGAGAACAGGTGCTGATCAGAAATGTCATAGCTAAAAACATTTTCTCAGTCTGTAGGTAATCTTTTTACTCTTTTGGTGAAGTCTTTGGATAAGTGTAGGTGTTTGATTTTTAGGAGCTCCCAGTTATCTAGTTTTTCTTCTGCATTTTTAGTAATGTTTTGTATACTAAAAAAAAAAAAATTTTTTTTTTTTGTATACTGCTTATGCCATGTATTAGGGCTCCTAACGTTGTCCCTATTTTTTCTTTCATGATCTCTATCGTTTTAGATTTTATACATAGGTCTTTGATCCGTTTTGAGCTTGTTCTTGTACATGGAGTGAGGTGTGGGTTTTGGTTCATTTTTTTGCAGATGGATATCCAGTTATGTTGGCAACATTTGTTAAAAAAGACTGTCTTGTCCCCATTTAACTGTTTTCAGGCCTTTGTCAAATATCGACTGCTGATGTACGGATGGATTTAAGTCTGGATTCTCAATTCGGTTCCATTGGTCTAAGTATCTGCTTTTGTACAAGTACCAGGCTATTTTGACTACTGTGGCAGTATAATAGGTCCTAAAATCAGGTAGAGTAAGGCCTCCCACTTTGTTCTTCTTTTTCTTTAATGCTTTACTTATCTGGGGTCTCTTTCCTTTCAATATGAAGTTGGGGATTTGTTTTTCCATTTCATTAAAGAATGTCATTGGAATTTGGATTGGAATTGCATTAAATGTATAGATCACTTTGGGCAGCATAGATATTTTTATAATTTTAAGGCTTCCTGTCCATGAGCAAGGTATGTTTTTCCACTTAAGTAGGTCTCTTTCGCTTTCTTGCAGAAGTGTTTTGCAGTTTTCTTTGTAAAGGTCTTTTACATCTCTGGTAAGATTTATTCCCATGTATTTTATCTTCTTGAGGGCTTATTTTATCTTCTTGGGGCTACTGTAAATGGTATTCATTTGCTGATTTCCTCTTCGAATTTCTTTTTGTTGGTGTAGATTTTTGTATGTTTATCTTGTATCCCGATACTCTGCTGAACTCTTCTATTAGTTTCAGTAGTTTTCTGGAGGATTCCTTAGGGTTTTCTGTGTATAAGATCATGTCGTCTGCAAATAGATATAATTTTTCTTCTTCCTTGCCAATCTGGATGCCCTTTATTTCTTTATCTAGCCTAATTGCTCTGGCTAGGACCTCCAGCACAATGTTGAATAACAGCAGTGATAAAGGGTATCCTTGTCTGGTTCCCTATCTCAATGGGAATGCTTTCAGGCTCTCTCCATTTAGGATGATGTTGGCTGTAGGCTTTGTATAAATGCCCTTTATTATGTTGAGGAATTTTCCTTCAATTCCTATTTTGCTGAGAGTTTTTATCCTGAATGGGTGTTGAATTTGTCAAATGCCTTTTCTGCATCAATTGATAAAATCATGTGATTCTTGTCTTTTATTTATGTGGTGGATTACATTAATTGTTTTTCTAATGTTGAACCATCCCTGCATACCTGGTATGAATCCCACTTGGTCATGGTGAATTATTTTTTTGACATGTTGTTGAATTCTATTGGCTGGAATTTTGTTGAGGATTGTTGCGTATCAGTTCATGTGGGACATAGGTCTGTAATTTTCTTTTTTGTGGTGTCTTCAGCGCATTTTGGTATCAGGGATATGCTGGCTTCATAGAATGAGTTTGGGAGTATTCCGTCCTCTTCTACGGTCTGAAATACCTTTAGTAGTAGTGGAGTTACCTCTTCTCTGAAAGTCTGGTAGAACTGTGCAGTGAAGCTGTCAGAGCCAGGACTTTTTTTGTTGAGAGTTTTTTGATTATCTTTTCAATTTCTTCTTTTATCTGTCAATTTAGCTGTTCTACCTGTGTTTGTGTTAGTTTAGGTAGATAGTGTGTTCCTAGGAATTCATCCATTTCTTCTAGGTTTTCCAATTTGTTAGAGTACAATTTTTCGTAGTAATCTGATATGATTCTTTAAATTTCAGCTGGGTCTGTTGTAATATCACCCAACTCAATTCTTATTCAGGTTATTTGTTTCCTCTCCTGTTTTTCTTTTGTGAGTTCGGCCTATGGTTTATCAACTTTTTTGATTTTTTCAAAGAACCAGCTTTCAGTCTAGCTAATTCTTTCATTTGTTTTTCTGTTTTCTATTTCATTTGGTTCAGCTCTAATTTTTATTAAATGTTTTCTTCTGGTGCCTGAGGGTTTCTCTTGTTGTTTTCTTTGTATTTATTCAAGTTGTAGGGATAATTCTTAGATTTTGTCCCTTTCTTCTTTTTGTATGTGTGCATTTATTGATATAAATTGACCTCTGAGCACTGCTTTCACTGTGTCCCAATGGTTCTGATAGGAAGTGTTTTCATTCTCATTGAATTCTATGTATTCCTTTATTCCATCCTTAATGTCTTCTATAATCCAATCTTTTTTGAGCAGGGTATTGTTCAGTTTCCAAGTGTTTGATTTCTTTTCCCTGTTTTTTCTGTTATTGATTTCCACTTTTATAGCCTTATGGTCAGAGAAGATGCTTTGTAATATTTACATGTTTTGGATTCTGCTAAGGCTTGCTTTATGACCTAATATGTGGTCTACTCTAGAGAATGTTCCATGTGCACTAGAAAAGAAAGTATAGTTGGTTGCTGTAGGTCTATGAGGTCCTGTTGGTTGATTGTGGCATTTAGATCTTCAGCGTCTTTATTGATCTTCGTTCTGGATGTCTTGTCCTTTACTGAAAGTGATGTGTTGAAGTCTCCTACTATTATTGTGGAGCTGTCTATCTCACTTTTCATGGAGTTTGTTTTATGTATCTTTTAGCCCTATCATTGGGTGCATAAACATTAAATATGGTTATATCTTCTTGGTATACTGTCCCTTTAATCATTATATAGTGTCGTTCCTTATCCTTTATGATGGACTTAACTTTAAAGCCTATTTGTCAGGAATTAATATTGCCACTCCTGCTCTTTTTTGATTGTTGTTTGCTTGATATATTTTTTCCATCCTTTGACTTTTAGTTTGTTTGTGTCTCGAAGTCTAAGGTGTCTCTTGTAGGCAGCATATAGACAGATCGTGTTTTTTTAATCCATTCTGCCTCTCTCTGTCTCTTTATTGGTACATTTAGTCCATTTACATTCAGCGTGATTATGCATATGTATGAATTTAGGTTATCATTTTGATGTCTTTTTGTGTGTGTTGTTAACAGTTTCTTTTTCCCACTTAATTTTATGTGCTGAGTAGATTATATATAGTCCTTTCCTCATATTCATTGTTGTTGATTTTGTTTCTGCTGAGTATTTTTTTCTTGTATTTTATTTTGATGGGTAGAATACTTTGTCTCCTTTAGTTACCTTATTATTTACCCCTGTTGTTGTTGTTGTTAGGTGCCGTCGAGTCGGCTCCGACTCATAGCGACCCTATGCACAACAGAACAACACACTGCCCAGTCCTGCGCCTTCCTTACAATAGTTGTTATGCTTGAGCTCGTTGTTGCAGCCACTGTATCAATCCACCTTTTTGAGGGTCTTCCTCTTTTCCACTGACCTTGTAGTCTGCCAAGCATGATGTCCTTCTCTAGGGACTGATCCCTCCTGACAACAAGTCCAAAGTATGTAAGACACAGTCTCACCATCCTTGCTTCTAAGGAGCATTCTGGCCACACTTCTTCCAAGACGGATGTGTTCATTCTTTTGGCAGTCCATGGTATATTCAATATTCTTCGCCAACACCACAATTCAAAGGCATCAACTCTTCTTCAGTCATCCTTATTCATCGCCCAGCTTTCACATGCATATGATGCAATTGAAAATACCATGGCTTGGGTCAGGCACACCTTAGTCTTCAGGGTGACATCTTTGCTCTTCAACACTTTGAAGAGGTCCTTTGCAGCAGATTTGCCCAATGCAATGCGTCTTTTGATTTCTTGACTGCTGCTTCCGTGGCTGTTGGTTGTGGATTCAAATAAAATGAAATCCTTTACAGCTTCAATCTTTTCTCCATTTATCATGATGTTGCTCATTGGTCCAGATGTGAGAATTTTTGTTTTCTTTATGTTGAGGTATAATCCATACTGAAGGCTATGTTCTTTGATCTTCATTAGTAAGTGCTTCAAGTCCTCTCCACTTTCAGCAAGCAAGGTTGTGTCATCTGCATAATGCAGGTTGTTAATGAGTCTTCCTCCAATCCTGATGCCCCATTCTTCTTCATATAGTCCAGCTTCTCGGATTATTTGTTCAGCATACAGATTAAATTTACCCTTAGTTTTCTAAATTTAAACCTTACTTTCACTTCTTTGTATTGCCGTATCTTTCTGCCCATATGGAACATCTATGATTACATTTCTTAGTCCCTCTTACTGTTTTAATGTTGAGTTTTTTTATCTTGCTTTTTTTTTTTTATTTCCTTGTCTGGGTTGACTTCTGATTGCTCTGTCCAGTGTTCTAGTCTTGGGTTGATGCCTGATATTATTGATTTTCTAACCAAAGAACTCCCTTTAGTATTTCTTGTAGTTTCGGCTGGTTTTTAAGAATTCCCTAAACTTCTGTTTATCTGGATATGTCCTAATTTCACCTTCGTATTTAAGAGACAGTTTTGCTGGATATATGATTCTTGGTTGGCAATTTTTTTCCTTCAATTTTTTTAAATAAGTCATCCCATTGCCTTCTTGCCCGCATGGTTTCTGCATAGTAGTCTGAGCTTATTCTTATTCTTATTGACTCTCCTTTGTAGGTGACTTCTTGTTTATCCCTAGCTGCTCTTAAAATACTCTCATTATCTTTGGTTTTGGCAAATTTGATTATGTCTTGGTGACTATCTTTTAACATCTACCTTATGTGGAGTTTGGTGAGCATCTTAGATAGATATCTTCTCATCTTTCACGATATCAGGAAAGTTTTCTGCCAACAAATCAACAATTCTCTCCATATTTTCTGTTATCCCTCCCTGTTCTCATTCTCCAATCCCTCGCAGGTTATTTCTCTTGATAGAGTCCCACATGATTCTTAAAGTTTCTTCATTTTTTTAAACTCTTTTATCTGATTTTTCTTCAAATATGTTACCGCCAAGTGATTTATCTTCAAGTTGAGAAATTATGGCTTCTACTTGCTCAATTCTGCTCCTCGGATTTTCTACTGAGTTATCTAATTCTGTAATTTTATTGTTAATCTTCTGAATTTCTGATTGCTGTCTGTCTATGGATTTTTCCAGCTTATTAAATTTTTCATTATGTTTCTGAATAATTTTTTTAATTTCCTCAATTGCTTTATCTGTGTGTTTCTTGGCTTGTTCTGCGTATTGTCTCATTTTCTTCCTGATGTCTTGAAGAGTTCTGTATATTAATCTTTTGTATTCTTCCTCTGGTAATTCCAGGAATGCACTTTTACCTAGAAGATCTCTGGATTCTTTGTTTTGAGAGCTTATTGAGGTGATCCTGGTCCATTTCTTTATGTGACTTGATATTGACTGTTGTCTCTGAGCCATCTATAAGTTATTATATTAGCTTATGCCTGCTTACTCTGTCGTAGCCTCTTGCTTTGTTTTGTTTTGGTATGCCCAAATGGGTTGCTTGAGTTAGCTAGCTTGATTATTTTCACCTTTGGAACTCTGACTTCCTGTCCCCAGATGGAAAGAGCTCTTATCAGTTATATCATTCTAGGAGTCCATTCACTTTTCTTGTATGAATTCAGCTCAGGTGTCCAGGTAGCTGATCATGATGTGTGTGGCACAGGCTCTGTCCTACAGTCTTAGAGGGGTAGTGGTGATTGGTGTATATACCAATATCTGATTGCAACAGGGGGTCAAACTCTGAACAAGGCATGGGGCTGAGAACTGACCCCTGAGTGTCTCTGAGGAAATTGCGTCCCTGTTCCCTAGAGTGTGAAGGTGGGTGGGTTCTTCAGACGGACCACGGGCTCCTAATATTTTTGATTGTAAAGACTGGGAGGTACCAGTTATCCTTGGACCTCTGTAGTGGGTGGCTGGGTGACCTGAGTGGAGCTATCAGTCCTTAGGCCCATTATGTGGGTAGGTGAGGACCCTGTTTAATGGGCAAAACAATGTCAAACATCACCCACCTCTCTGCTGCATAGCTGAAATGGTTAGAGTCTGCCAACAAGGGCCTAGTCTCCTGAAATAGGCCCACACAGGTCCACGCAGAGGGAAAAGGTGCTCAAAGTCCATGGACTGTTTATGCCTGGACAGGAGCCGCTTCTTGCTGAGCTCCCCTGGTTAGTGGAGCTGGCGAATTATCTTTTCCCCCAATTGCAAATTTTTTCCTTCTCCGTGGCTGGGAGGATGGCTCTAGGCACTCAACAGTGCGTATCTCAGGCCCAGGGAATTCAGCTGCTGAAGCTGGCTTGTGAGTGGGGGGCGCGGTAAAATATATGGAAGTACTTAGCTTTTGCTGAGAGCGCCATTCTTCTCTGGTTCCTAAGGTATGAGTAGGCTGTGTGGCTGGCTGCTTCTCCCTAAGGAAACTGTGGCAAAATGCTAGTACCAACCCGCTGCTGCCACTCCGGAATGATGCCTGAGGGCTTTCCACGATTCAGGCCCAGTAACTCCTCTCTGCTTCTGTACTGTCTCTTCTTCCCCCTCACCGCTGTTCTTTTTCTAAGCTTGCCTTTGATGCTCAGGGCTTCTAGCTTGTCATAAATATACTCATTTCACTTGTTTTTTTGGGTCTTTGTTGTATAGAGTTTCACCGGAAGCATCTGTCTATTCCACCATCTTAGCTCAGCCAGCGTAAACAAAATCTTTTGGATGCTCTAAAACTAAGAGAAATAGATCACAAATACTGAACTTGCAGTGGTAAAATTATAGGTATATGGTTTAACAGTTCTGAAATTGTTGTATATATTTACTAGGTTTAGACAAATAAAGAAGTGTATATTAATAATGGGAGTCCCTGGTTGGTGCAAATGGTTAACATTCTCAGCTGCTAACCGAAAGGCATATGTTCAAAACTTTCACATTTCTAATGAACATGATACTTTACAAATTCGATCAAAATTTCACCTTTTATATGAAAGTGGGTTTCTTATTTTATAACTTATAAAATATGAAGTAGGATGAATATTAAGCAACTTATTAATAGATATAAATATTACATAGAAGTCACCATCTTAGGTCCTCTGTGGGATGCAATGATGAACATAACTCTTCTCAAGCGAGACCTGCTAGAGAGAGGAGTGAGCAGGTTACTGAGAAATCCAAGGACCCCTTCCAGATTTCCCCTATGATCTATAATATAGAAGAGATGTGGCCTGACTTTGTCTGGTTTCTAGGAGATGAGTACACAGTCTTTGCTGAGGTTAAAAATATTTCCACATCTTTTGAAGGTTTCTGACATTCTGCTTTTTATGTCCTGAGAAACTGCCTTTAAGCCATAATAAAATAAAACAGGATTAGTGTGAATGTTGCTAGTTGTTGGAAGGTTTGCAATAATTTTGCATTTTATTCTTCACAACAGAAATTTTACTATCTAAAATCAAAAGGAGATAGCTGTCAAGATTTTAATAGACAGAATTGATAAACTATTACTACATTCAAAGTAGCATTTGAATAGGTGGGAATTAACTGAGTAGGTTAGGAAAATGGAAGAAGTTTTTTCTTAACTCTTCTGGATATCCATTTGGATAAGTGGACTTAGGGAGAAGATAACTGTGAGACAGAATTACAAGGGAATAAAACATTTTTTCCAAAAAGCTTAAGAACTCAGTGTCATGGATTGAATTGTGTACCCCAATAATAAGTGTCAAATTGATTAGACCATGATTCCCAGTACTGTGTGGTTGTCCTTCATCTGGTGATTGTAATTTTATGTTAAAAACTATTAGGGTAGGACTGTAACACCCTTACCCAGGTCACATCCCTGATCCAATGTAAAGGGAGTTTCCCTGGGGTATGGCCTACACCACCTTTTATCTTACAAGAGATAAAAGGAAGGGAAACAAGCAGAAAATGTGGGACCTCATACCACCAAGATAACAGTACCAGGAGCAGAGCGAGTCCTTTGGACCCAGGGTCTATCCGTGGAGAAGCTCCTAATCTGGGGGAAGATTGATGCCCTGAATTTGGACTTTTACCCTACTTCACTGTGAAGAAATAAATTTCTCTTTGTTAAAGCCCATCCACTTGTGTTATTTCTGTTACAGCAGCATTAGATGACTAAGACACTCAGGAAGATAATTTCATGGAAAATGCAATGAGCCACAATCCAGTGACAGAGTTGATAAGATATAAGGCTAGGAGTCACTTTTCAATTTGTGCTTCAGTCAAAATGAAAAATAAATACATTACGCCTCTTTCAGTTCAGAAACAAAAATGTTTATATTTAATACATACATGTACATTTTTAGGAAGCCATACAGAATGTGGAACATTAAAGGTGGAATAAGAAGACAAACCAGTGAGTAATTGAAATTTTTCTATTTTTTAAATAATTGGGTTACTTATTCTGTCTTGTAGCAATTGTATTTAGTGTACTCATATGGTCTTGGCAATTAGACCAATTTAAATATATTACTTGTAATGTATATAAATAGGATTAAAAGAAGAAAAATTGAAGAGAGAGAGTGAAATGGACAACTACACAGTGGTCACAGAGCTTGTCCTCCTAGGCCTTTCTGATGATCCTGACCTTCAGATTGTGACCTTCCTCTTTCTATTTATCACATATGTATTAAGCTTCACTGGAAACCTGACTCTCACCACCCTAACCTCGGTGGACTCCCATCTACAGACACCTATGTATTTCTTCCTCCGGAATGTCTCCTTCCTAGAAATCTCCTTTACAACTGTATCCATTCCTAGATTTCCGGGTGCAATTATCACCAGGTATAAGACCATTTCCTGTAACAACTGTGCAGCTCAACTCTTCTTTATTTTCATGAGGGTGACAGAATTTTACATTCTGACGGCCATGTTCTATGACCTCTATGTGGCCATCTGCAAGCCTCTGCATTACACAAGCACCATGAACAGGAAACTCTGCTCCCTGCTTGTGTCATGTGTGTGGCTGAGAGGGTTTCTTACCATATTCCCACCCATTATGCTTCTTCCCCCCCGGAATACTGTGCTTTCAAAGTCATTGATCACTTTGCATGCGACTATTTTCCCCTCTTACAACTATCTTGCTCAAATACATGGCTCCTAGAAGTAATTAGTTTTTATTTGGCTTTGGTTACTTTGCTATTCACTTTGGCATTAATGATTTTGTCCTACATGTGTGTCATCAGGACTATTCTGAGAATCCCGTCTTCCATTCAGAGAAAAAAACTTTCTCCACTGGTTCCTCCCACATGACTGTCATTTCCACCTCTTATGGAAGCTGCATCTTCATGTATGCCAATCCCTCTGCAAAAGAAAAGCATCATTGACCAAAGGAGTTGCTATTCTCAACACCTGTGTTGCCCCCGTGCAGAACCCCTTCATTAATTCCCTGAGGAACCAGGAAGTAAAACAAGTCTTCGAAAACTTCCTCCAGAACATAGTGTTTTCTACAAATTGGGAGATGTTTTTTTTTTTTTTTTTTTTTTGGTTTTTTAGCAAAAATACAGATACATGTGGTTAACATGAGTTGGAATCGACTCCACACCAACAGTTGTTTTTTTTGGGAGGGGGTGTATAAAGAACAATTAAATATAAACCTGAAATTCATAGGTGTTTGTACAGGTACGCTTGTTCTTTCAGAGTCTCTTTACCTGTCACATCATTTGATCTGATATTTTGCAAATCCCTCACTTTAACTTCTGTGCCTGAGTTTCTCCAACGCAGTGTCTATTAACATATTTGAAAATATAGTAAAGTTTATTTCTCCTACTGAATTTTCTGAAAACCTTACATTTTTCTTGAAGGCACACTGTAGTTAAGATGGAGTAAAGTTGTTTTAATTCTGTTTATTTTCTCAGCTCTTAAAAGACACAGTTATTATTGCTTCGTACTTTAAATGTAGTGTTTCAAATGTATGTAAATTCTTGTGTATTTTCAAGATGAATATTGATAGTGTTTTCAGTAATGTTTATAGAATTTCGACGCTCTGTGTCATTGTTCATTAAATTCAGTGTAATGCTTACTATTGTGTTGCACTTTGAATACATAGCTGTATACTTTGTGAAATTTAATGTATATTATCTGGATAAATATTGATCATGATATTAAGTAATTTTTATAAAATTTTTATGTTTTTAAAACTTCTTAGGAGATATTCATAGTTTTTCTAAAACATGCAAAGTAAATGCATGTTAATGAATACAGAGCTTTATACTTTGTGAAATTTAATGTATATTTTCTGGATAAATATTGATCATGATATTAAGTAATTTTCAAAAATTTTTCACGTTTTTAAAACTTCTTAGGAAATATTCATAGTTTTTCTAAAACATGCAAAGTAAATGCACTAAAACTAAAACACATTTCACTTCTATTTTTCTGTAAATTATAAAAGTTCCGCGTTGCAAACTACAAAAATAAATTTAGGCTACACTATGATTATTTTGGAAAGCCTGGTGGCGTACTGGTTAAGTGCTACGGTGGCTAACCAAGAGGTCAGCAATTCGAATCTGCCGGGCACTCCTTGGAAACTTTATGGGGCAGTTCTACTCTGTCTATAGGGTCGCTAGGAGTCGGAATCGACGGCAGCGGGTTTTGGTTTTACGATTATTTTAATTATATGAACCCCACAAGTTATATGAACAGTGTTGTGATAACGATTCATCTGGCTTAAAATATAAAACATTAATTAATGGCTATATTTTAGAAGAATTACAATTTCAAATTTTCTTTTCTTGTTCTCCCAAATTATGTTGACTAGAAAATTTTGTTTAACAGACTTCATTGTTAAATTGTAGACTACTTACAAAGTGAAGTATAAGAAAATTAAAAAAAACTTGAAATACTTGTCAAATCATGAAAAGTGTTGTTATGCAGATTTTTAGTATAATTCAAATATATTTTGGTCTTTATATGTATCTATATGCTTTTAAGATCTGGAACACAACGCGTTCCAATATGAGAAATGAACATGGTGGCTTCTCTCTGAGGAATTTAAAACCTGAAACTCTTAGTGATACCTTACACTTGTCTGTGATTTAAATAGTCTCAGAGATCTTTTACATATTCCTTTTATTCATGTATTTATTCATCTCTTTATTCCCAAATTTCAGTATCTACATAGGAAATGATTCAGTGATGGAAAAGAATGGCTTTTGTGCTTGTTCATATCCAGTGTAAGGAAAAAAAGTAAATTGATGATTATAATCCAATTGTATATAAATTCTATAATATCTCTATGAAGAATACACTGTACAGGCACATGAATATATTAAGGTTATAAATATAATAGGCTTGCCCACATTATTCAGAATTTGGAAAAAACATTACAGCAATAAGGAAGGCACAATCATTGTTATTTTTATGTATTATATTAGGATTACAGTCATGATAGACACAGCAGATAAAGGGAAAAATTTGCTACATTGGAAAGCTTTGCATAACTAGACAGTCCATTAATAACTAACATTTAGTTAATACTTAAAACTATTACACACACGACCAAGTATAAAAGCTTAATTATTTTTGCAGACTCCTATGACATAGTGGGTTCCTTGGGTGGTAGAAACTGTTAATGCTGCACTCTACTGCTAAACAAAAGGTTGGAGATTCGAGTCCACCCAAAACTGCTTCAGAAGAACAACACACAAGGCTTGGAAATCTACTTCCAAAATATAAGCCATTGAAAACCCTATGAAGCACATTTCGATTTTTAAGCACGTGGGGTTGCCATTGACTGGACAGCAACAGTTCTTTTTTTTTTTTTTAACGACATATGTAGTAATCATTCTAGGTGACTACACTTTATGTTTTTAATCTTGATTGGCATCTGGCATGCTGGAATAATAGCTGTCATTCTGAGCAAACTAAGTAAACGACAGTCTTTGCAACTACAGACAAAAAGAAGAATACTTATCCATGTATGTAGATTTGGGGTTCCATCTGATATTGAGTTAAATTTGGTGTAGTCATAATTATTTAACACATTATACGCAATAAGGTACTTTTTTTTGGTTAAATAAATAATGACTGTTATTGAAGCACTGAGTTATGATACCTAACTTTCAACTTACCATCAATAAAAACATAAGAAAATTAGGCACGTTAGCTTTTCCAACTTCAGTGTCCTCATTTTTTTTTAAATAAAGATGAAAATACTTTAGTTTTTATGCCATATGCTTACCATAGAAACCCTGGTGGCATAATGGTGAAGTGCTACAGCTGCGAACCAAAGGGTTGGCAGTTCAAATTCGCCAGGTGCTCCTTGGAAACTCTAGGGGGCAGTTCTACTCTGTCCTACAGGGTCGCTACGAGTCAGAATTGACTCGACAGCACTGGGTTTTTTTTTTTTTTATGCTTACCATGAGATAAAACTATAAAACATATACCTAGATTAATTTTTTAAAAGAAACGTTATTCAAATGTAACACTAGTGTTTAAAAATCCAACAGTATGAAGGGCTTAGGTTTTGCTCCAAATCTATGACTTTGTCTGTTTATATGTGAAATAATATATATATATATATATATATACACATATATATATAATTTTATTTTAGGCACTCCAATCTATTGTACACAGGTGAAATTTCTTTCCCAGCTCTTAATTTCATATCATGTAAAGCCATTACTTGCTAGTCACATTGAGTTTAGTCTGGTCAATTGAAAAATATCAGCTTCATATTCTACTAGTTTCGGCCAGGCATTGAAATTTGGATGGAGTCTTGGGCTCCTTTCATTGCCTCTTCTCTACTCAGAGATAGTTCGTGATTGGGACAAAGGCAGAAGACAGATGGAAAAGGACAAACACCTTTTATTTATCTGGTGCTCCTTTAAATCTCTTTTGATTAACACTGGATCTTTGTGGGAGGGTGTCCTAATGCAGATACTCCTATATGGTGCATATGAGTAAATTCTATGGACTTCACGAAATTGCGGTGCTACAACCAATCCCTCACAAGTATTTAACTCTGAGGTACATAACACAGAAAATTGCATTAGTGTTCCTTAATCTGGAAGCAGCTAAACTTGAAAGGGTTCTTGCAAAATGCCTAAAGTGTGATTATCTTTTCTGATGTTTAATTGATCTAAGGGAAACCTGCACATTCTTGGTTTAACAAAGAATAATTGTAATGACTACTTCACCTCTGCTCACTCTCTGTGCCCAAATGTCTCTCTGAAATTCTTTCTCTTCTACTCAAATTGAGAGGGCAGAGCAGCAAATACAGTGTGATATACCAAATCATCGTAAAGAGAAGCCTGTCATTCTCAGAAGCACTGCATATTCATGTATTTGGTTCTCTAAGACCTTTTAAACTTGACCTTGAGAGTCATTGTCAGGTTGCAACATTCACAGAAAATGGAGGGAAAATCGTTTCTAAGCTGATGATGACATGGTTCCATTAATCTTTCTCTTTTAGCAACTCCACTGTATATGGAATAATGAGAGATTCTAGATAATGGTTTCTGGTAGCAGAATCTGTCCAACTGCCGGTTATTTAGCTCTGTAATGGTTGCTTGACCCCAGAATTATCTTGATTGTAGGGTGTTATAAATTGAATTGTGTCTGCCCCAAAATATCTGTTGCAAGTCCTAACCTCTCTACCCGTGGTTATAATTCCATATGGGAATGTGTTTTCTTTGTTGTGTTAATAATGTAGCAAAAACAAACAAATAAACATTGCCATTGAGTCTATTCTGACTCACAGCAACCCTATATGAAAAAGTAAAACTTCTTCATGAGGTTTCCAAGGAGTGGCTGGTGGATTCAAACTGCCAACTTTTTGGTTAGCAACAGAACTCTTAACCACTGCACCACTAGGTTTTCCAATAATGTAGGATGTGTCTTAAATCAATCTTTTTTGAGATATAAAAGAGCAGATTAAGCCAGGGATAGCAAGCATAG
This sequence comes from Loxodonta africana, assembly GCF_030014295.1. Classification (NCBI taxonomy): domain Eukaryota; kingdom Metazoa; phylum Chordata; class Mammalia; order Proboscidea; family Elephantidae; genus Loxodonta; species Loxodonta africana. The sequence goes on along the minus strand of NW_026974871.1, from coordinate 458,227 downwards.
TTGGGAGAAGGTAGATACCATGCCACTTGAAGATCACCAAGGAACCCAGGAACAGAAGCTGAAAAAAGACAAGGACCTACCCCTCGAAGAGACACAGATAGAATGCCTTCCTCCAGAGCTAGTGCCTTGAATTCAAACTTCTGTCTAGCCTCCTAAAATGTGAGAAAATAAATGTGTTTGTTAATGTCACCCACTTATTGTATTTCTGTTATAGCAGGACAAGATAATTAAGACACGAGGGTTAAGCATTTGATTTTTATAGCTTTGGAAAGTCAACCACAATGCCAACCCAGAAGAAAATTTTCTTAGCATCCTCTTACAAATACATGAAAACAGCTTGGCACTATTTCCATTTTTCATATGTTTGTAAATTAATACAGTAGAGGAACCAGCATCCAAGTTCAGATGAATGAGGAAATACACATAAGTGATTTTTCTCGTGATAATTATGGTTTATGACAGTACACTAGGCAAAGGAATGGTATATCATCCCTTTGATTAACTATAAAGACATCTAGAACTGTTTCTTAAACTCGCTCAGCCTCAGATGCATTGGCTCAGTTGTTTATCCTCAGGGTAGATCTGAAAATATAGATAACAAGTGTATTCACTCTCAGTTAGTTCAGGACAATCCTTGCACATAAAAAACAGGAAAGCAAAAACAATAATAAATTTTATTGAAGATATTGGAAAGTAAAAAAAAAAAAGCAAAGTATTTTAGGATTAAAATACAATATATTAAAGAATTCAGAATGATAATCCCAGCAAAGGGGTCACTTTTCCCTGCCCATAATGGAAGAGGTAGCTGAACAGATAAATCAGGAAATCTTCCTAACAGGTTAAAAAAAAAAAAAAAAGAACAAAAACTGGAGCGTAGGACTTGCCAAGTTTGTGAAGCTAGAAAACTTTTATACTTTCAAAGTTTATTTAAAAGGTTAAGCCATAGAAATAAGAGTGGGGAGAAGATAGCCTTTACCCTAAAGAAAAGCTTCAAATTACATCAATTCATGGATTTAGATTAAGATGCCTTTGAATATTAGTGTCCCTAATCATCTGCTAGAAAAAAGCATAAAATCTCTGTAGGAAGATATCATTGCCCTAAACACCACTATATTTCTATAACTTTGTCACACAACTCCTATCTATCAGAAACAATACCCTGGCACATGAGCAGATAAAGCAATATAAATAAAATCAAACAAAGCTAACAATAAAAACATGAAGAGTGGCTATAGAAAATAGACTCAAAAGGCACAAATGTTAAGTTAGCTATGCTTAATATATTCAAAAGATCACAGTAAGAATTGTAATTTTGATTCAAGTTCTTAGAATTACTGAGGGAAAAAAATCTGATATTTAAACTCTCCTTAATAACTCAGTGGAGGAGTTTAAGAGCAGATTAACATAGCCAAAGAAAGAGGTAGTGTACTGGAACAGAACTCAGAAGAGTAAATATTTGAGAAATACTAAAAGAAAACTAGAGAAGAGGGTAAGAGACAAAGAGAATAAGGTGAGAACTTCTACCAGATGGATTAACGGGATTCCAGAAAGAGAAAAAAAAAAAAAAAAAGAGAGGCAATTTTTGAAGTGATAAAAAAAAAAAAAAAAAAAAATCTGTTACCTTTGAGTCGATTCTGACTCATAGCGACCCTAGACAGAGTAGAACTGCCCCATAGGGTTTCCAAGGAACTGCTTTGGATTTGAACTGCCAATTTTTTCATTAGCAGCCCAGCTCTTTTTTTTTTTTCCTTCTTTTTTGTTTTAATTATTTCGTTATTGTCATTGGGAATATGCATAGCAAAACATACACCAATTCAACAGTTTCTACATGTACAATTCAGTGACATTGATTACATTCTTCAAGTTGTGCAACCATTCTCACCCTCATTTTCTGGGTTCTTCCTCCCCCATCAACGTAAACTCACTGTTCCCTAAGATTCCTATCTAATCTTTTGAGTTGCTGTTGTTATTATAGATAGTTCTTTTTTTATTGTGCTATAGGTTTACAGAGCAAATTAGCTTCTCATTAAACAATTAATACACATATTGTTTTGTGACATTGATTGCCAACCCCACGACATGTCAACACTGTCCACTTCTCAATCTTGAGTTCTCTATTTCCATCCTCTCTGTCAGACCAGTAAGTCTGCTCTTTCTTTGTGAGTTAGAATTTTGTTCTACATTTTTCTCCAGCTCTGTCCAGGACCCTCTATTGTGATCCCTATCAGAGCAGTTGGTCGAGGTAGCTGAGCACCATCTAGTTGTGTTGGACTCAGTCTGGTGGAGGTCGTGGTACTTGTGGTCCATTAGTCCTTTGGACTAATCTTTCCCTTGTGTCTTTCGTTCTCTTCATTCTCTCTTGCTCCAGATGGGGTGGAACCAGAGAAGTGTCTTAGATAGCCGCTCATGAGTTTCTAAGACCCAAGAGGTTACTCACCAAAGTAGAATGTAGAACATTTTCTTTATAAATCATGTTATTCCAATTGAGCTAGATGTCCCCTGAGACTATGGTCCCCAGCCCCTAGCCCAGTAATTCTGTCCCTCTGGGAGTTTGAATGTGTCTATGAAGCTTCCATGACCTTGCCTTGGTCAAGTCGTGCTGACTTTCCTAGCATTGTGTACTATCTGACCCTTCACCAAATTTACCACTTACCTATTGTTTAGTGATTTTCCCTCCCCACTCTTCTCCCCCATAACCATCATAGTTTCCTTCTGTGTGTAAACCTTTCCATGAGTTTTTCTAACAGTGATCTCATACAGTATTTGTCCTTTCATGATTGAACTTCACTCAGCATAATGTCCTCCAGATTCATCCATGTTGTAAGATGTTTCACAGATTCATCATTGTTCTTTATTATTGCATAGTATTTCATGTTGTGTATGTACCATGGTTTGTTTATCCATTCTTCTGTTGATGGGCACTTAGGTTGTGTCCATCTTTTTCCTATTGTTAATAATGTCGCAATGAACATGGGTGCACATATGTCTGTTTGTATGATGGCTCTTATTTCTCTAGGATATATTCCTAGAAGTGGGATAGCTGGATCATATAGTATTTCTATTTCTAGCTTTTTAAAGAAGCCACCATATCTTTTTCCTAAATGATTGTACCATTTTGCATTCCCACCAGCAGTGCATAAGAGTTCCAATCTCCCTGCAACCTCTCCAATATTTGTTAATTTCTGTTTTTTTTTTTTTTTTTTGATTAGTGCCAGTAATATTGGGGTGAGATGTTGTCTCATTGTAGTTTTCGTTTATGTTTCTCTAATGGCTAGCGATCGGAAATATTTTCTCATGTGACTATTAGCCATGTGAATGTCTTCTTTGGAGAAGTATCTGTTCATATACTTTGTCCAGATTTTAATTGGTTTGTCTTTTTGTTGTAGAGGTGCTGATTTTCCTACAGATTTTAAAGATTGCAACTTTGTTGGACTTGTCATAGCCAAATTTTTTTCCCAGTCTGTAGGTTCTCATTTTGCTGGGTTGGTGAAATCTTTTGGTGAGCGTAAGTGTTTAGTTTTTAGAAGATTCCAGTTACTAGCTTATCTTCTGGTGTTTGTGTATTGTTGGTTATGGTTTGTACGCCATTTATGCCATGTATTAGGGACTCTTGTGTTGACCTTGTTTTTTCTTCTATGATCTTTATAGTTTTTGATTTCATATTTAGGTCTTTGACCTATTTTGAATTAGTTTTTGTGTATGGTGTGAAGTATGGGTTCTGTTTCATTTTTTACAGATGGACATCTAGTTTTGCCAGCACCAATTGTTAGAAAGACTGTCTTTTCCCCATTTAGTGGACTTCGGGCCTTTGTTGAAGATCAGTTGACCGTCGGTGGATGGATTTACATCTGCATACTTGATTCAATTCCATTGATTACTGTGTCTGTCGTTGTACCAATACTAGGCTGTTTTGACTATTGTAGCTGTAGAGCAGTTTCTGGGGTCAAATAATATGAGGCCTCCTGCTTTACTCTTCTTCTTCAATAGTGATTTACTTATCTGTGGCCTCTTACCTTTCCAAATATATTTAATGATTAGTTTTTCCATCTTCTTATAGAATGCTGTTGGACCGGCATTGCATTGTACTTGTTGATTGCTTTGGGTAGAATTGACATTTTCACAATGTTGAGTCTACCTATCCATGTGTATGGTATGTTTTTCCATTTACATAGGTCTCTTTTGGTTTCTTGCAGTAGGATTTTGTAGTTTTCTTTGTATATGTCCTTTACATCCTGGTTAGATTTGTGCCTAAGTATTTTATTTTTTTAGGACTTATCTTAAATTGTATTGCTTTACTCGTTTCCTTTTCCATGTTCTTTTTATTGGTGTATAGGAATCCAACAGTTTTTTGTATGTTTATCTTCTATCCCCCTATACTGCAGAATCTTTCGATTAGTTCCAGTAGTTTTCTTGTGATATCTTTGAGGATGTTTATGTACAGTATAATATCATCCTCAAATAGGGATAGTTTTACTTCTTCCTTGTCTATTTGAATGTCCTTTATTTCCTTTTTTTATTGCTGTAGGTAGGTCTTCTAGCACAATGTTTAATAGCAGTAGTGATAAAGGGCATCCTTGTTTTGTTCCTGTTCTCAGGGGGAATGTTTTCAGCCACTCTCTGTTGAGAATGATGTTGGCTGTTGGTTTTGTTTAGATGTCCTTTATTATGTCGAGAAATTTCCTTTTTATACCTATTTTATTGAGTTTTTATCAGGTATGGGTGTTATACTTTATCAAATGACTTTTCTGAGTCTATTGAGATGACCATGTGATTCTTTTGTTTTATTTATGTGGTGGATCACATTGACTGTTTCTCCAATGTTGAATCATTGTTGCATAGCTGGTATGAATTCCACTTGGTCATGGTGTTTTTTTTTTGTTGTTGTTTTTAATATGATGCTGAATTCTATGGGCTAAAATTTTGTGGAGAGTTTTTGCATCTATATTCATGAGAGATATTGGCTTGTAATTTCCCTTTTTTTGTGGCGTCTTTGCCTGATTTTGGTATCAGGGTTATGCTGTCTTCATAGAATCAGTTAGGAAGTATCCCTTCCTTTTGTATGTTCTGAAATAGTTTTAGTAGTACTACTGTGAATTCTTCTTTGAATGTTTGGTAGAATTCTCCAGTGAAGCCATCTGAGCCAAGGATGTTTTTTATTGGAAGTTTTTTTTTATTACCTTTTCAATCTCTTGTCATTATGGGTCTGTCCAGATTTTAGACCTCAGTTTATGTTAGTTTAGGAAGATAGTGTGTTTCTAGAAATTTGTCCATTTCCTCTAGGTTTTCAAATTTGTTGGAGTATAGATTTCATAGTATTCTGTTATGAACCATTTTATTTCAGTTAAGTCTGTTGTAATGTCCCCCGTTTTATTTCTTATTTGGGTTATTTTTGTCTTCACATGTTTTTCTTTTGTCAATTTGACCAATGGTTTGTTGATTTTGTTGATCCTTTGATAGAACCAACTTTTGGTTTTGTTGCTCCTTTCTATTTTCTATTTCATTCACTTCTCTCTGATTTTTATTATTTCCTTTCTTTTCATGGCTGTGGACTTCTTCTGCTCTTCTCTTTCCATTTGTCGAAGTTGTATAGCTAGTGTTTTGATTTTGTCCATTTCTTCATTTTTGATGTGCGCATCTATCCCTATTGATCTCTGAGCACTGCCTTTGCTGTGTCCCAAAGGTTTTGGTATGGGTTTCCATTCTCATTTGAGACTTTGAATTTTTTTTTAATTCTCTCTTTGATATCTTGTATTACCCACTGGTTTTTAAGCAGGTTGTTATTTAGTTCCATATATTTGATTTTTTCCTTGCTCTTCTTTTTATTAATTTCTACTTTGGTTGCTTTGTGATCAGAGAAGGTGATTTGTATTATCTCAGTGTTTTGGGTTTTGTTTAAGGTTGCTTTGTGCCCTAAGATGAGGTCTATTCAGGAGAACGTTCCATGTGCATTGGAAAATAACATGTACTTTGCTGCTGTTGGGTGGATTGCTCCGTATATGTCTATGAGGTTAAGTTGGTTGATGGTGGCCTTTAAGTCTTCTGTATCTTTGTTGAGTTTCTTTCTAGATGTTTTGTCCTTTACCAAAACTGGTGTGTTCAAGACTCCTACTATTATTGTGAAGGTGTAAATTTCTTTTCAGTGTTGTTGGAGTTTGTTTTATATTTTTGGACCCATGTCATTGCTTGTGTAGATATTTATTATTGTTATCTCCTTAGGGTGGATTGTCCCTTTAATCATTATATACTGTCCTTCCTTATCTTTTATGATTTTTGTTTTACAGTCTATGTTATCTGAGATAAGTGTTGCCTCTCCTGCTGCTTTTTTGTTTGTCATTTGCCTACTGTATTATTTTCCACCCTTTCATTTTTAATATATTTATGTCTTCATTTCTAAGGTGTGCCTCTTGTAGACAGCATGTTGATAATTTTGTTTTTTTAACCCATTCTGTCACTCTCTGTATCTTTACATGTACATGTAAGCCATTTACATTCAGTATGATTATTGATAGGTATGAGTTTATTGCTATCATTTTGTAGTGCTTTGTGTGTGTGTGTGTGATGCAGATGTTTTCTTCATACCTCTTTCTCTCCTGTACTGAATTCCTTTTGTTTGTGGATTTTTTTTCATGTCTTTCACTTTCATAGATTTTATGCTTATTGAGTGTCTATGTTATCTACTGCTGCTAACAGAAATACCACAAATGGATGGCTTTAACAAACAGAAGTTTATTCTCTCACAGCCTGGTAGGCTAGAAGTCCAAATTCAGGGCATCAGCTCCAGAGGAAGGCTTTCTCTCTTTCTGTTGGCTCTGGAGGGAAGTTCTTGTTGTCTATCTTCCCTGGTCGTGGAGCTTCTCAGCACAGGGACCCTGGGTCCAAAGGACACTCTCTGCTCCCGGTGCTGCTTTCACAGTGGTATGAGGTTGCCATCTCTCTCTCTCTTTTATATCTCAAAAAAGATTGGCTTAAGACACAAACTCTTCCAATAGATTGAGTCCTGCCTCATTAACATAACTGCTACTAATAGCATCTCATTAACTGATACTAATCTCATCTCATTAACAACACATAGGCCAATCACATCAGATGACAAAGTGGTGGACAATCACACAATACTGGGAATCATGACATAGCCAAGTTGACATATTTTGGGAGGACACAATACAATCCATGACACTGAGACTTCATCTTTTTCTTCTTTATTTTAATGAGTAGGTTTATTAACTTTCTTTGTGGTTATCTTAAAATTTACACCATCTTCCTAAGTTTAAACCAGTCTTTTATTACATGATATCACCTTGACTTCCTTTCCTTTTGAAAATCGTGTACCTACACTGTTTATTCTCACTTTTATTGTTCTAATGTTGCTGTCATTTGCAGATTGACTTCCCTTGTTCCCTGTTGTACATCTTTTAGTTTTCTTTTGTCCTTTAGTGCTCATTAGCTAGGTTGGCACCTGGCTGATACTCTCCTGTGTCCTAGATTCAGGTTGTTGTCTGATGTCATTGGTTCGCTAACTGAAGGACTCCTTTTCATAATGCTTGTAAGTTTGGTTTGGTTTTGACATATTCCCTTAATTTCTGTTTATCTGGAAATTTCCTAATTTCACCATCATATTTGAGTGAGAATTTTGCAAGATGTATTATTCTTAGTTGACAAATTTTCTTTCAAGTTTTTATATGTCATCCCATTGCCTTCTTGCCTGCATGGTTTCTGCCTAGTAATCAGAGATTAGTCTTATAGTGTCCCCTTTGTATGTGACTTTTCATTTTTCTCAACTACTCTCAGGATTCTTTTTTTGTTTTTTGTTTTGGCAAGTATAATTACAATATGTTTTGGTGACTTTCTTTTGAAGTCTATTCTATATGTGCTTTTTTTGAGCTTCTTGGATGGTCAGTTTTTCATTTTTCATTATATTAGGGAAGCTTTCTGTCAGCAAGTCTTCAGTGATTCTCTCTGTGTTTTCCATCTTCTCCCCCTGTTCTGGAATTCCTGTCACTCACAAATTCTTGCTTCTGTTTGTATCCCACATGGTTCTCAGGTTTTCTTTATTCTTTTTTCAGATTTTTCTTCAAACAAAGTGGTACCCAAGGATTTGTCTTCGATTTCACTCATCTTGTGTTCCCTTGTTTCAAATTTGCTCCTAAAACCTTCTATTGCACTGCCCATTTCTAAAATTATTTTGTCTTCTGGATTTCTAATTGCTGTTTTTGTATGATTTCTAATTGTTTATTTATTTTGACATTTTGCTCTTGTATTGTTTCCCCAAATTCTCCCTTTGCTTTGTGTTTTTCCTGATTTTTGTCTGTATTTTCCATAATTTTGTCTATTTTTTCCTTAGTCTTGTCTGCCTTTTCCTTCATCTCTTTCTTAATCTCTTGGAGAGTCCTGAATATGAGACTTTTGAATTCCCTATGAGGTAATTCCAGTGCCTTTACTTCTACCAGAGGTCACGTGGTGTTTTATTTTGGTTGCTTTTTGGACTCATCCCATCCTATTGTTTTTAATATGTTTTGATATTGTCTATTGTTTCCAGGACAGTCAGGAATTATTTTCTTCATTTATTGATTGTAGATTTGTTTGTTTCATCCTGCTTTTTGTTTTATTTGGTTATATCTGAGCAGGCAGGCTGGGTGTGCTTTTTTGCTTGTCTGTGGGCATACTTCTCACCACCTTGCCCAGGTGGGCAAGGCTGGTTGCTCAGCTATGATGCAGCTGGGAAGGTCCAGTAGGGAGGGGAGAGAGGGATGGATCATTTGCAACATGAACTTGGGCTGATAGGGAAGTGCTGATGTGGTTCAGAGGTCCAGGGGTTTGCACTGATGCCTCTCATGGGTACGGCACTTTGTGTGTGGTGTAGATAGGCAGGAGGCAAGGGAGAGAATGCAATGTGTGGAACTAAGCAGGTGACAGAAAGAAGAGAAATAAGAGACAGAGAAACTGAATCAAAACAAAGTAAAAAATGGAGAGGCAAAAGAAAAAGAAGTAAATACAATGGCAGTGCGGCGGAATTCAGCAGGTGGGGCAGGGCATACCCAGGGAGGCCATGTGCTGGTGACTTTCTAGTTGAGAGAGCCTAGCTCAGCCTGTTGAGAAGGTGCATGGGCAGTGCATGGAGCTAGGTGGACTGGAGAAAGGAAAGGAAAGAAGGTAAACAGAGAGAGGAAACAAAACAATAACAAAAATAAATATGGTGCCTAAGGAGCCTGCTGTTGGGGCAGGGTGGAAGCAGCGTGATGACAAGCTGATGTCTTTCTCACCGGCTGGTGTGGCATGGCCTGTCAGGAAAGAGTGGAGGCAGTGCAGGGCCTAGGTGGAAGGAAGAAGGAAAGGGGAGAAGAAGAAAGAAAAAGAAAAAATATGGTGCTCAGGGAGCCAGTCTGTGGGAGTAGTGCAGACCCAGAGAGGCTGTGTGCCAAAGGCTCTCTAACCAAGTGGTGCAGCAAGCCTGTCAATAAGGAGGGGGCAGCTCACAGGGCCAGGTGGGCAGGAGAAAGAAAAAGAAGGAACGAAGAGAGACAAAAGAAACAACTACAAAAAGGAAAAAAAGCAAAAAACAAATAAAAATTGTGCTGAGGAAGCCAGTTGGTGATGATGATGCAGAACTGGGGAAGCGGCGTGCCAGTGTTGCTTCTAGCCTAGGGGTGCATCACAACTCTTTGAGAGAGGGTGGGGGTGGCACACAAGGCTAGGTGTGTGGGAGAAAGGAAGAGGAGGTAGGGGGTGAGAGAGAAGAAACTGGAAAAAAAGAAAAGAACAAAGGAAACAAACTAAAACAATATTGTGATTAGGGAGCTGGCTGGTGGGGATAATGTAGGCCCAGGCAGGCTGTGTGCTGGTGGCTCCCTAGCAGAGTGGTGCAGTAAGGCCATTCGAGAAGGAGCAGGGACACTATACAAGACTAGATGGGTGGGAAACAGGAAAGGAGGAAGAGAGAGAGTAGAAACAAAAACAAAAAAATATGGTGCTGAGCCGGCCAGTGGCAGCAGCATGGATCCAGGGCACTCTAGCCCAGCGGTGCAACACTACCTGTTAAGATGGGATGGGGGCAGCACATGGGTCTAAGTGGGTGGAAGATAGGGAAAGAAGGAAGAGATAGAGAAAAATCTGAAAAAAAAAAAAAACGGACTGAAAGACCCAGTCAGTGTGGGCAACACAGAACTGGGGAGGCCATGTTGGCAGCTCTCTAGCTGAACAGTGTTATACGGCCCACCAAGAAGGGATGGGGACGGCACATGGGGCTATCTGGGTGGGAGAAAGCAAAGGAAGGTAGGGAGACAGAGAGAGAAGCAGGAAAAAAAATGTTGCTAAGAGACCTGGCCAGTGGGTGTAGGCACAAAACTGAGGAGGATGTGCCAGTGGCTCTCCGGCCCAGCAGTGTGGCATAGCTTGTCAATAAAGGATGGGGACAGCAAAGGGGCTGGCAGGGTGGAAGAAATAAAAGGAAGGAAAGGAGACAGAGAGAAGAAACAAAGAAAGGCAATATTAATAACAAAAATAATCGGCACTGAAGGAGCCAGCTGGTGGGGTCGGGGAGGACCTGGGCAGCAGTGAACTGGTGTCTCTCCATCAGAGTGACTGTAGCCCACTGGAAAATGGAGGAGGCCTTGTAGAAGGAAGAAGGGCGAGGGGTGGGAAAGCGTGTATCCCTGCTTGCTGAGTGCTCTAACTCCTGTTGGGAGCCCTATGAAGTTGCCTTCCTGTACTCTCTGTCTGCACTCCTTGGTGGTTATAGTCCAAGATGGCGAATCTGTGCCACGTTAGCTGGTAGGGAGCCTCCACTCCACAGTTCTCCTCATTCTCTGTTCTCTGTCAGTTTCTTATCCCATTCAGTGCTTGATCAAATTCTTTCCCTTCATTTGATGCTTAGGGTTCCAGGATTGACATTTGTGCCTGTTTTACTTAGTTTTGGGGGTCTTTGCTGCAGAGCGACGGCATGGTGCTTCTGTCCATAGCACCATGTTGGCTTCCCTACCAGCAGCTGTACCTCTTAACAACTGTGCCACCAGGGCTCCAAGAATTTTTCAAAACAAAACAATAAAACAAACAAACAATGACAATAAAAGCAAACAACCAGGCACTTTATAGGAAAACTACATGACATTTCTTAGTGAGAAGATAGTTAATCATGTAACAACTTTTATACTTATGGAACAATTCAGACTGCCTATTTCATATTGTGAGAGCTATGGAAAGTTACTTCCCCAAGTCCTTCCCTCATAAATAGTCCATTTCATCAATATTTTAAATTCCAGTGTCATAAAGTTTTCAAACTGTCCTCTTACGTGATAAGATCTATAAACTAAGAAGTAAAATCACCTCACTGTTTTTTATATCAGATACATGTATTTTCATTTTCTTTATCGTAAGTGCATATATGTATTCTATTATTCTTATAATTAACTACATTTTAGCTCCATTAATACTCTTTTTTTTAATGTATGTGTTTTAATTTTGTTTGTTTCTTCTGCTCTCTATCTTCTTTCAAATTAAAGTGTAATTTGCCATTTTTTAAAAATGTTTGGGATGGAAACTTAGATCATCCATCAAGATGGATGAACTTTCAGCCTATTCCTCTGTTCTCATGTGTTTATTTAAGGCCATACAATTTCTTAGAATGTTAACTTGACCTGCGTTTACATATTTTGATACGTAATTTTATTATTTTCATTTCATTCAATTGTAAGTATTCTAATTCCCATTGTGATTTTATTTTCAACCTATTCATTATTTTTAAGTATATTGCCTAAATGTTCATGCATATTTGGATTTCTAGTTATCTTTGAATATTATTAAAAACAGCCCATTTCGTTTATATTTACAACTCTACTGGTATAATTTTTAAAAATTGTATGATATCAGAGAATATGCTTTATTTATCTTAAATTATCTGAAATTATTTGAGTCTTATTTTATGGCCTAGCATATACTCAAATTTTTAATAAACATTTCATGAACATTTGAAAATTATAAGTGTTGTGTAGTTAAGTACAGTGTTCTAGTTAGTTCAACTTGATTGAGTTCATTAATCACAATTTAAATATTCTATACCTTTATTTTATTTTTGCTTTGTATATAATTTCGGAGCTATTTAAATCTCCAAAATTCCTATGGATTTTTTTTTATTCTCTTTGTAGTGCTGTGAATTTCTGATTTCCAGTACTTTGACATTGTGCATACGAATTTGGAATTGTTCTATCTTCAAGATGAATATAACTTTTTTGTCATTATGAAAAATATCTATACTGATTTATATTAATATAGCTGAACCAGCTTTTAAAAATATTTTATCACATTTTTGGTAAAAATATACATAGCAAAACACACTTCCATTTAAAAATTTTCTATAGACAATGTTCAGTGACATTGTTACATTCTTCACATTGTGTCAACATTGTCATTATTTCCATTCTAGTTGTTTCACTCTCATTAACTTAATCCCACTGCCTCACAAACTTCTAATGACAATCCTACTGAAATATAGACACAGATAAATTCTAAATAATGTGACTTCACAATAAAATACCTTATATTGTGTTTAAGAGGTCACAAAGTAATAGCAAAAAGAAACAATAACTGCTGAATAAACTCATAAAAACTAAAGAATTTGAAAGAATTCACATAAACTATACTGAAGAATGTTTAATAGTTTGATGAAATTAACTTTTCCCAGTATATTTAAGTACAGATATAAGACTATTGAACAGCAGGAATTTTTTTAAAAAATGGGACTAATTGAAATTAAAGTAAAAATTGAGGTAAAAATTAAATATATAAGCTACATAGATGATTGACATATTTGTTAATAAATAAAATCAGAAACTAGGAGTACATTATGATATTAAGTAATTAATAAGTTGAAAGTGTTATGAAGATTGATATATCCAGAGTATTCAAAGTACCTTCCCACAAAATGCTTATTAATTACAAATATAAAACATTACTTTTATGGTGGAGAAGTCTGTCAATCACCACGTTATGCAAGAGATAAGACTCAACAAAAAAATAGGATCACTTCCGTGATTCTGGTGCCAAAAAGTAAATTAATGGAATCTAATCAGGTAAAAACCTCAGAAAAACACAAATCAAGGGACATTATATAGGCTTACCAGAAAGTAATCTCCAACATGCAAGGAAGTTAAGGAAAGACTGAAAAACCATTCTGTATTAAATAAAATTAAAGAGTCAAGCTAATCAAATGAACACATAACTCTGAGCTATTTATACCTCTATAAACTTGTAAAAGTTGAATGGGATTGGGATATTGGATGTTATTAATATATCAATGTTAGTGTGCTACTGTTCTAATATTTATTAAGAACGGATTCATGTTATTATATAGTAGATATTTTCTTTTTTGTAAGGAATACACACTGTAGTGTTCAGCAGGAGATAGGGCATCAAATGATTCAGGAAAAAACAAAAAAAATTCTTGCTCTGTATTGGTAACTTTTAAGTTTAAGTTTAAGACGGTTTCAGAATAGAAATAAGAATTAATAGGAGCCATTTAAATACTCCTTCTCAAGCCTTAGGGTGGGCCACAACCAAGTTAGTGGAATCTTAATATATTGCCTGATGAAGGCAAGAGAAAAGTTCCTGTTTGAGATAAGGTCTCTGACCAGTAGAACGACTCATACAGCCCCAAAACCCAAAAAACGAAACTGGTCGCTGTTGAGTAGATTCTGACTCACAGTGACCCTATAGGGCAGAGGACAACTGCCCCATAGTGTTTCCAGGAGCGGCTGGTGGATTTGAACCACCGACCTTTTGGCTAGCAGCCAAGCTCTTAACCACTGCGCCACCAGGGCTCCCATATAGCTCTGGGGGAGTGGAATATCGAAATCTTTTTGGCATCCCATATAGAGTTTCAATCGTTTCCAGTTATCTTTTGGGAGAGTGTTCCCCCAGCTTTGTATTTAAATCAATATACAGCTTTGTGGCTTTTTTTTTTTCTTGATGTAAGTGGTAGGTCCTGAGCACCAGTTTCCACAGGAGATTTCTTTTTCTTTCTTCCCTTTATTTCGATTAATTCCCCTGAGTCTTTTATGAGCAAATTGATAAAAGTGTGGCTTTTGTTAGTGCACAATTGTAAACACAGTCATTCTTTGCTACGAAGGGTGGGTTGTTTAACCTGAGACCGTTTCTAAATTGCCCTTCTCTTAGAGCATCATTTTCATTTAAGTTTAAATATTTAAGGAAAAAAATCAGAAAACCTCTATTTGGTAACCAGAAAGGGCATTCTAATTGAATTTTCTACAATATCTAGGTTCTGTGATTTTTGTAGTGTATGTAATATTGGGAGATATTAACAGATACATATACTTTCCAAATCTCCCCTCTGCTTTGAATCCTTCCCACGTAAAGCATTGGAATTAAATTTCTTATGCAAATAATGGAATGTTTTCTAATATTGTAAATGCAATAATATTCAACATCTATTATTTGACTTTTGTGTATAGCATATGTCCTTAAAGGAGAAGGGAAAGCAATAAATCCTGCATACGGTAAGTCACCTAGCTCATAAGTGAAGGCAGTTCTACAAGTACAATAGTTATAAACATTGGCATCTGGATCATCATACACACTGTGTGTAGATGCAGTATTCAAAGCTGCCTGATTATATAGGGACTGATATAAACTGTAGCATTATAGGCTTTTTACTATATGTAACTATGATCATTCAGCAGATTTAGAAGAGTAAAAATAGCTTCTGTTTTGCAGGTTTTTAAGAAAGCAGCATATAGACTTGTCACCTAGACACATGATGTTACAAAAATTGTTTGACTGACTCAGAGAGTTTCCTTTCCCACTGAGTTAGAGCAAAACTGAGATTAAAGAAATGGCAGTGCAGATATACATACTTGATAAATAAACACTCATGATCACTCAGCTTCTCATCCTTTCAGTAGTCAAGGAGTAGAAGAAAAATTGCTACTATTCTTGTGTTCTGGTTTTGAGATTTACACAAATCAATACTTAGGAATTTTTCATCAATATCTCTCTTGCTGTCACTCTCTTTTCCAGAGCAAAATGAAGATAGAAGGGACTACTACCTATAAAATTTTGGGAAAAAAAGCCACTTAGAAATAGGAGCACTGTACTTTTTTTTCCAATAGTTATCATTTAAAACACAAAACAAAATTCTTATAAGAAAATAGATGTGTTTATTGCATTGAGTAGAGAGTGAGAAAAATGAAATTCAGGGAAAACTAATAAAATTCTTATATGCAGGAATAGATTAAATTATTTTTATTCACATGGAAATTATTTTTATTCATGTGGAAAGCATACATTAATAACCCATGGAATGATTTTAAAATGAATAAGGAAAGTGTTTTGCAAATGTATTTATTTAAATGCCATATGAAACCTGTAAATTAACTTTGACATTAAACATAGATGAATGCTTGGATAGCACCTCAATATCTTCCTTCAAATAAAGAGAAAAGCTCTCTTTTCTGTCCTAGACATCTATAAAAGGCCATCATCTACTGAACATAATGTATCCAGTCAGCAATTTAGGCCTATTCGTCTGTAGAGAAAAGTCTTATTTATGGATTTAAGAACAATGACATTGAGTGCCAAAAACAATATAGTTAGCATCATAAGTGACTATTGACTACCACTTCTATACTAGTCTTTGAATAACAAAATGATTTTATTAAATTACTTCTAGTTATTAAAACACCTAGTTATTAAAATCATCCTTATATTTATACTAAAAAGACAAAATTATTTATCGTGGTCGGCTCAAACAGGGAAAAAATATTATTTAAGAATTTACAAATTACCTGAATCCAAGGCAAAGATCAAGTCAGAAAATAATTGATTTTGATTTATTTTCCCTGTAGCTACGGTTTTTCTCCCAATTTGTTTAGAATTTTGAAATTACTAACTGTATCTTGAAGATATTTCAAAATGATAAGTTTAAATGATTATTAGAAGACTAATGATTTGGAACTAGAAAAATGGTAATTGAAGAAAATAAGTCAAAGGAACAATGGAGCAGTACTGCATTGGAACTAAAGATTGAATGGCATATATTGGAGAAATTCAATTGTAGTTAAGGAAATATTTCTGTATGTTTCATCAATTTTTAAAAAATTCATAAAATAAAAATTGTTGAACATACATTGTAAACTGACATTGGAAAAGCTGCTTAGATTTTATAAGGCTTTTGTTTTTTGCAGTAATTTATTAAACACACACAGAAGATACATAGAGAATGCTTTGGTTGACCTGCACTATAATTTTAGGTATCATCTGCCTTGTTAAACTGCAGCAAATATTTACACTTGTTTACATTTCTGGATATCAGATTTTTTTTCCTGATATAGCTTTAAATTTTTTTTTTTCTGCTTTTGGAGTTGTTTCCTAATGTCAGTTTAATAGGTCTCAAAACTGAAATGAAGAAACAGTCAAGGGAGATAGAATTCATTCTCTTGGGACTCACAGATGACCCACAGTTACAAATTGTGATTTTTATATTTCTCTTTCTCAACTACATTTTGAGTGTGATGGGAGCTTATCCATCATCCTCCTCACCCTACTGCATCCTCACCTCAAGACTCCAATGTATTTCTTCCTACAAAATTTCTCCTTCTTAGAAATTTTATTGACAGCAACTCTAGACTGTTGTCTAGATTCTTGACAACCATTGTGACTAAAAACAAAATCATTTCCTACAATGGTTATGCATCTCAATTATTCTTTTACTTTTGTCAGGAGTTACAGAGTTCTACCTTCTGGCTGCCATGTCCCATGACCGCTATGCAGCCATCTGCAAACCCCTGCATTACTCAATCATTATGAGAAGCAAAGTGTGCTACCAACTTTTCACTCAGTTCATGGACAGCTGGCTTTCTGATTACCTTTCCACCGTTGGTCTTGGGACTAAAGCTGGAATTCTGCACTTCCAAAGTAATTGATCATTTCATGTGTGACACTTCTCCTATCCTGCAGATTTCTTGCACAGACACTCACTTCCTAGAAATGATTTCATTTGTTTCAGCAGTTATAACACTAGTGGTCACACTACTCTTAGTAATTTTTTCCTATACATATATAATCAAGACTATTCTAAAAATTCCCTCTGCTCGGAAAAGAACAAAAGCTTTTTCCACTTGTTCTTCCCACATGACTGCAGTTTCCCTTACTTATGGTAGCTGTGTCTCCATTTACATGAAGCCATCAGCAAAAGAAAGGGTGATTTTATCCAAAGATGTAGCTGTTATCTATACCTCAGTTGCCCCTTTACTCAATCCCTTCATTTACAGTCTTAGGAACAAGCAAGTGAAACAAGCTTTCAAGGATACACTCAAAAAAGTTTTCATTTTTTTTCAAAAAATAAGGAAAAAAACTAAAATCTTGACAGAAACAATGAATATATTTTTTGTTCCTTTTTTCATGTTTACTTAATTTATCCTTTCAGTAAGTTAAATTTCTTACAGCATTTAAACAAGTCTTTCAGCACAATACATTTCCCTACTTTTTCTTTAATAGTTCTTGCAGTGTTAATATTAAGAGTTCCATCTTCAAATTTTCACAAATTTTAACTTTATTTTAATCCCAAAGATATGCAACTTCAGGGTCGTGAAAACAAAATTAGTTATATATTAATTTTTTCTGTACAAATTTGCCTGGATAAGTGTAGTTTACATGCATTTATTATAGGTATACCTTGTCTTATATACTACGCTAGTTATAATTTTTGTCTTCTTTAGAATGATACAGCTTGCTATGGAGAGACAAAGAAACAAACAGTTCTCAAACAGTATGATTTCTCTTACGGTAAAGCTCTACACAAAATTGTGTTCTTATAGTAATGAAGGTTTAATTATTTCAGTGTATCAGAAATGCAGCTCGAAAAAGCGTAATTTTTATGACAGTTGTGATACATAGGAAAAAAAGAGTAAAATGGTGTTATAGGCATGTGTATAACAACATGCACAATGTTTGAGGCACTACTTCCTAGTTCAAGTGTCACTAGCTTGATAATGGGAATGTAGGCTTTTAAGGCAGTCAGCCAGATATAAACCCAGGATAACATGTGAGCCTGGTCAAATTTTAAAACTCTGTTGCTAAGTTTCTCCATTTATGAAATAGATACAATAATAGTCCTTACTTGTTGTTTATTTTGAGAATGCAATGAGGCAGTATGTATAAAGCATTTTTAGATCAGAACCTGGCCCACAGTGAGTTATCAACAAGGGTTAGCTCACCTTGGAGGGAAAGCTTGCCTCACTCATGGTAGTATGTAACAAGGGAAGAAAAAGAGGCAGCTTCAAATCATAAAAAACTTTTATGACCTAAAATGTATTAAGACTTAATCTGATTGGTCTATAGACCTGAAAATTTAGTGTGAATACTTTACTGAGATAAAAATTCCATGTGTCTGTACCTAAAATAACTTTTTAAATCACACGGAATAGTCTACAAACATGGACCATAGATGATCCTGAGGCTGATTTTTCACAACGTGATCAGATTTTTATTTTATAAAGATTGATCTGTTAAATGTGCTGAGAATGGTTTTTTAGATGTTTGGAGTAAGGAGTTAGAGGAGAGGATCAACACTTTAAGCTAAATGAGATATTCTAAAGGTTAAAAACACAATAGTGACAGTGGCTTGCAAGCTCAGGGAGCAGACTCCAGAGATGTTTAGGGGAATGAACTGAGGTTAAACTGTTGAACATTTTCATGTCCGGGATAAGTGAAAGAAAGCTATTTAAAAAAAAGAAAAAGAAAAGACTCTTCTTGGGCTCTCCCTTCTGTCCACTCTGTGCACAAGCACAGAAATGTCTAATGTCTTTTTTAAAAAAGAAGTTTTCTTAATATCTGTCAGATAAAAAAAAATCACCTATAAAACATATGGGGTTCTATATTGGATATAATTTTTCATCAGAGACATATAAGTGAAGAATTTACTGGGGTGATTGATGGCTGTTACAGATTAAATTGCACCCCCCTACCCAAAATGTGTGTCCACTTGGCTAGGCCATGATTGCCAGTAGCGTATGATTGTCCACCATTTTGTCATCTGATGTGATTTTCCATGTGTAGTAAATCCTGCCACCATGAAGTTAATGAGTTGGGATTAGAGGCAGTTACATAAATGAGGTAGGCTCAATCTACAGGATTAGATAGTATGTTGAGTCAATCTCTTTGGAAATATAAAAAAGAGAAGCAAGCAGAGAGACAGGGGGACCTCATACCACCAAGAAAAACCACCAAGAACATAGCACATCTTTGGACCTAGGGTCCCTAAACTGAGAAGCTCCTCAACCAGGGGAAAATTGATGACAAAGACCTTCCTGCAGGGCCAACAGAGAACAAAAGCTTCCCCTGAAGCTGGTATCCTGAATTAGGACTTCTAGACCCCTAGACTGTGAGGGAATAAATTTCTCTTCATTAAAGCCATCCACATGTGGTATTTCTGTTATAGCAGTGCTAGATAACTAAGACGATGGCATATCTATTATTTATGTGGCCTTGAATAGAAATCATGTAGTTTTTATTTGTGTTCAAATTTGTTTTACAATCTTTCAAAGCAACAATTTTTAGTCATCTACTTTTCCTTGGCAGAAAGAAGAGTGTTAGTTCATGTGATTATATTCATGGGCCTGAGAACTTTCACTCACACAGTTTGTTTTTTCAATACACTTTTTAAAAATTACTCGAGCTTTATCAGATAAATGATGCTCAAATATTTTTTCTGTTCTATCGATTATGTTTTCATTTTCTTGGTAGTGTCATTTAATGCACAAAACTTTTCATGAAATGGAGAAAAGAATACTTGCTTTTAATGTACAAATAAGTAATTTGTATGATAATTTTTTTACAAAGAATGAGCAGGATCAAGATACACTGAACATTACTGAAATTAAGACATTATTCATCTGAATTAGTTGGTTTTACATTAAGATGCTAACTGTAATCCACAAGAAATCATTAAGAAAATAACTTGAAACGTATGTTGTAAAAGACATAATAAATAAATTTAAAGGTACACTAGGATGTACCAGTTTAACACAAAAGAAGCCAGCAATCCAGGAACAGACTAATAAAAAAGACATAAGCATATTAAAAAAAAAGGAAGACATAAGTCCTACTTTATCAGTAATTAAATTTAAATAGTGAAACAACCCAATTGAAAGGCAGAGATTGGAAACATAGTCTAAAAAGAAAACGTAACCCAAATATATGTCTGTCTCTTATAGGCACTCTTTGGATTAAAAGACACAAATAGATTGAAAATAGGATTTAAAAGATAGGCCAGGTATTTCGGATTGAAAGTGTCTCCGAAATATATATGTTGAAGTGCTAAAATTTGTACCTGGAAGTTGTGACCTTGTTTGGGAAAATAGCGCTATTCTTGGAAGACAAAAGAAAAACCTTCGCCATCCTGTTGATTATAACTCATAGTGACCATATAGGACAGAGTAGAACCACCCCATAGGGTTTCCAAAGAGCAGCTGATGATATTGTCACTTAAGCCATACCAGAGTAGGATAAGCCCTATTCCATTCTGAGTGGTATCTTAAAAGGAGATAACAGAGAGGGAGCTGGAAAGAAACACACAGAGTAAGACAGATGCCAGGTGATAGTGGAGGCAGACACATCTATAAGCATCCATAAGCATGTCAAGAATTGCAAAGGGCTACGAGAAGCTACAAGGAGCCCTGACGGTGCAGTAGCTAATAGCTCAGCTCCTAATCGAAATGTCAGCAGTTGGAATCCACCAGCCACTCTTTGAAAACCCCATGAGAAAGTTCCGCTCTATCCCATAGGGTTGCTATGAGTTGGAATTGACTCAACGGCAACAGGTTTTTTTTTTTTTTTTGCTGCAAGAAGCCGAGACAGGAAGGACCTTTCCGTAGAACAAACAGAGAGAGAGCTCATAGACCCTTAATGAATTTGGGCTTCTGGTCTACAGAACTCAGACAATAAATTCTGTTCTTCAAAGCCATTTACTTTGTAGTATTTTGTTATGGCAGCACTAGGAATCTAGCATACCATGCGAGCAGTAGCCAAAAAAAAAGAGCTGGGTTGCCTATAATAATATTTGACGTATTAGACTTTAAGACAAAAAAGTTACAGGATACAAATAATATTTTATAAATATAAATTATCAATCTGTTGGGCAGAATAAACAATTATAAACATATATTCATCTAACATTTCACAATAATAGTTAGAGACTTCAATAACTCATTTTCAATAATGGATATAAAACTAGGGAGTATACATGGGACATTCTCCAGAGTGACCATATACCAGACTATAAAACAAAACAAAACAAAAACCTAAATAAATACAAAATAATTGAAATAATACAAAATATGTTCTTTGACCAAAATACAATTAAATTAGAAATCAACAATAGAAGAAAATATAAGAAAATCACAAATATATGTAAATTAAACAGTACGCTCCTAAATAACAAATGAGCCAAAGAATAAATCACAAGGAGAGTTTAAAAATAATATTTTTAGATAAAAGGAAGTGAAAAACAGCATGCTAAAACATATGGATTGCAGCTTTAGAATCGTTTATAGAGAAATTAATAGCTCCAAGTGCCTATGTTAAAAAGGAAGTCGGATCTCAAATCAATAAACAAATGTTTTACCTTCGGAAACAAGAAAAAGAAGAGTAAAATGGCACAAAAGAAACAAAAAAAGAGAGTACATATTATATGATTTTATTCACATGAAATTCTGGTAAATGAAAACTAATTGTAGATCCATTGTTGCATGTATAAATATAGATGTAGGTGTTAATATTGATGTAGATATATATATATAAATATTTGACTTAATAACTATATATATATTTTTTGTGAAACCAAAACGTTCACTAATGAGAGGACAGTACAAGAGTTTCAAATCTTTGATTAAAATATATTTATTTAGTATAAATTATGTCACCTTTACCAGGCACTAGAAATATAAATATAAAACAACCAACTTCTGTTTCTTCCAGGTTAGGTAGTAATTTAATAGAAACAGGTTTATGTACAAATAATTTCAGTAGATTAAGCTAAGAGGACAAAGTTTTGGGAGAGCAAAGAGGAGACAGCACCTAATCTTGGCTTTACACAAAGGGAAGATTTCAAGGATTTTATTAAATTTAGACCAAACCTCAAGGAAAAGTATGGGTGTACATGTGTGTGTATTTGTGTGTATGTGTGCATGTCTGAAAATACCTAGTGTTTACAGGAATAAATGAAAGATTTGATGATGTTAGTGCAAATGTTGCACAGGGCCTCCGTTCTGGGTTGCACAGGGTTAATTTAAGAACAACAAAAAGGAGAAGTAACTGATCTCCCAGCACTTGTCCAAAATAATTTTCTACAATAATGGCAATGTTCTATAATCTGTGCTGCCTGATACATTAGCCACTAGACACATGTGGCTACTGATCATTTTAGATATGGCTAGTGTGACTAAGGAACTGAACTGCTATATTATTTCATTCATATTTAGATTTAAATAACCGCAAAAGTAACTTACTCCTGAGCAAGGCTGATACTTGGTTATTAGTTCAAATTCAAATAATATTACTGCTTTAAAGATGAAGCACAGGACATTCTGGAAACATGTAAGAGTTTGAGAGAATCAGAGAAGACTTCTCCAAGAGAGTACAATTAAAGTACAAATGAATTGAGGTACCAGAGAAACCACCTCTAGCAGACAGAAGAACACATGTGAATGTCTTGAAGGAGAAGAGAAAGTGTCAGATTGTTAAAGAAACAAACAACAAATAACGAGTATCTCAAAATGACAAAAGTGAGGGACATGCTCATCGATAGGTGGACTCAACATTGTGAAAATATCAATTCTACCCAAAGCAATCCACAAATACAAAGCAATTCTCATCCAAATACCAACAGCATTCTTTAAAGAGATGGAAAAACTAATCATTAACTTTATACAGAAATGAAAGAGGCCCCACATAAGTAAAGTACTATTGAAGAAGAAGAATTCACTAGGAAGACTCACACTACCTGGCCTCAGAATCTACTGTACGGCTACGGTAGTCAAAACAGCCTGGTACTGGTACAATGACAGCTACATTGACCGGTGGAACAGAATTGAGAACTCAGCTGTAAATCCATCCACCTACAATCTCCTGATCTTGGAAAAGGGCCCAAAGTCCATCAAATGTGGAAAAGACAGTCTTTTTAACAAATTCTGCTGGCAAAACTGGATGTCCCTCTGCAAAAGATGAAACAGGACCCATACCTCACACCATACACAAAAACTAATTAAAACTGGATCAAACACCTAAATATAAAATCAAAAACCACAAAGGTCATAGGAGAAAAAATAGGATCAATGCTAGAGGCCCTAATACATGTCATTAACAGGATACAAACCATAACTAACAAGACACAAACTCTAGAATATAAGTTAGATTACCGGAATCTTCTAAAAATTAAACACTCATGCTCATCGAAAGACTTCACCAAAAGATTAAAAAAAGAACTTAGATTTGGAAAAATCTCTGACTATGACAAATTCAACAGAAGTCTAATCTCTAAAACCTACAGGAAAATCCAATACCTCTACAACAAAAAGACAAATAATCCAATTAAAAAATGGGCAAAGGAAATTAACAGACACTTCACCAAAGAAGGCGCTCAAGTGACTAACAGACACACGAGGAAATGACCATGATCACCAGCCAATAGAGAATTGGAAATTGATACTACAATGAGATACCATCTTACCCCAACATTACTGGCATAAATCAAAAAAAACAAAAAATAACAATGTTGAAGAATTTGTGGGGAGACTGGAACTCTTATGCACTACTGGAGGGAATGCAAAATGGTACGACCATTTTGGAAAACGATATGGCACTTCTTTAGAAAGCTAGAAAGAGAATACCATAAGATCCAGCAATCCCACTCCTAGGAATACATCTTAGAGAAATAAGAGCTGTCACATGAATAGACAAATGCATACCCATGTTCATTGCAGCATTTTTCACAACAGCAAAATTTTGCTCATAAAAGACTCGAGGGAATTAAATGAAATAAAAGGAAAAAAGAAAAAGAAATCTCCTGTGGAGGCTGGTGTTCCTGTCTACCAATTACGTACAAAAAAAAAAAAAAAAAGAGAGAGAATTGTTAATTCCTTTAAGTACAAAACTGAGGGGACATTCTCCCAAAAGATAACCAGAAATGATTTAAACTCTATATAAGATGTCTGCTATTCCACTCCTATGGGGTCATAAATTGTTTAGAAATTTATCTATGTCTATATCTGAATTGTTGTAATAAGAGAATTGTCCTTCACAGTTGTTCAGTAACTGGCTGCTCATCACTCGGACCCTATGTTAAATACATTTTGACATGGTGATATTTAAGTTACGTGGTGGTATGCAATCTACTCTCAACTCCCATGGAGCTGTTGAGTAATTTTACTGGTCAGATGTTTAACTCGAAAAGGAACTTTTGTCTCCATTAGGCAATATATTAAGATTCTGTTACCTTGGTTGTTTCCCATCCCAATACTTGAGAAAAAAATATGTTGTCGTTGTTAGTTGCCATCGTCACTATGAGTCAGAATTGACTCAATGGCAATGTTTTTTTTTTTTTTTTAATAGTGACACCATGTACAACAGGGAGAGAAGCTGCCCGGTCCTGTGCCATCCTCACAATCATTGCCATGTTTGAGCTCATTGTTGTGGTCGCTGTGTCAATGCATGTCTTTGAGCGTCTTCCTCTTTTTCACTGACCCTTTACTTTATCAAGCATAATGTCCTTCACCAGGGACTGATCCCTCCTGATAACATATCCAAAGCACGTGAAAGAAAGTCTCAGCACCCTTGCTTCAAAAAAGTATTCTGGCTGTACTTCTTCCAAGATAGATTTGTTCATTCTTCTGGCAGTCACTGGCATATTCAATATTCTTCACCAACACCTAATTCATTGTCCAGCTTTCACACTCATATGAGGTCATTGAAAATACCATAGCTTCGGTCAGGCACACCTTGGTCTTCAAAGTGACATCCTTGCTTCTTAACACTTTAAGGAGGTCTTTTGTAGCAGATTTGCCCAGAGCAATACTGTTAAACGTATAATATGAGATATTTCATTCTGAGATCATATTGTTTAGAAATTTATCTATGTCTATATTTGAATCCTAATAAGAGAATTGTCCTTCACAGTTGCTCAGTAACTGGCTGCTCATCGCTCGGACTCTATGTTAACTCAATTTTGAGATGGTGATATTTAAGTTACATGGTGGTGTGCAATTTACTTCCAAATATATCTAAGTGTGGGGATGAGAATAGAAATTTTAAGAAAAGCTTTTTTATTCCCTTCCACAGACATCTATGGTTAAGGGAAGTCTTGGTCCTCATTTATCTTTGATGTAGCTTTTTCTTACTGGGTTTTTTAAGAAAATAATTTTCCTGGTCCCAGCTTGATATCTCTGCACGTGCAATAACTAACCACTGTGCATGGGACTTAATTTGGCTTCTTCTCCCCATTGTATGAGTCCTAGTCAAGTCCAATACCTATATCAACGCCTTTTTCATGTCTGTTACCTGTATTGACCTTTTTCAGGACTCATTGACAATATCTTTCTAGACAGTGCAGATTTCTCTTACTTTTCCAGTAGCTCAATCATTCATCTTACACCATATATATACATATAAAACCAGATCAAACCAGTTGCCCCGAGTCAATTCCAACTCATAGTGACCCTATAGAACAGAGTTGAATTGCCCCATAGGGTTTCTAAGGCTCTAAATCTTTATGGAAGCAGACTGCCACACCTTTCTCCTGTGGAATAGGCTGGTGAGTTCAAATTGCTTACCTTTTGATTAGCATCAGAGCACTTAACCGCTGTGCCACCAGAACTCATATATAGGTGTGTATATACATATATATATATATATATAAACCCACCAGAGCTCATATATACATATATACACACACACACATATATATACGCACACAAATATACAAAAATACAAGTCTATTTTTAATTTCTTTCAGCAATTTGAGGCTTTTTGTGCCAGAGATATATTTTTCAATATACCTGCTGTCTCAGCTAGCTAGGGCTGCTATAACAGAAGCACCACAAGTGGATGGATGGCTTTAACATAGAGAAATTTTTTCTCTCACAGCATAACAGGCTAGAAGTCCAAATTCAGGGTGCTAGCTCCGGGAGAAGGCCTTCTCCCTCTGTTGGCTGTGGGAGAAAGTCCTTGTCATCAATATTCCCCAGTCAAGAGATCCTAAGCACAGGGACCCCCAATCAAAAGGATACTCTATTCTCCTGGCTCTTGTTTCTTGGTGGTATGATGTCCCCGTCTCTCTGCTTGCTTCTCGCTTTTATATCTCAAAAGAGATTGACTTAAAACACAACCCAGTCTTGTAGATTGAGTCCTTCCTCATTAACATAACTGCCACTAATCCTACCTCACTAACATCATAGTGGTAGGGTTTACAGTGTGTAGGAAAATCACATCACTCAACAAAATGGTGGACCATCACACAAAACTGGGAATCATGGTCTAGTCAAGTTGACACACATTTTTGGTGGACACAATTCAGCCCATAACATCTGCCTTATTTTAAGAATTGAAAGACCCTTCTTCCTTAAGTTTTTAAGTCTGGATATTTTATTTAAAAATATTATTAACTAGATGGTGTCCGGCCACAACCGATGACTGCCCTGACAGGGAGCACAACAGAGAACCCCTGAGGGAGCAGGAGAACAGTGGGATGCAGACCCCAAATTCTCATAAAAAGACCAGGCTTAATGGTCTGACTGAGACTAGAAGAATCCCGGCAGTTGGGGTCCCCAAACCTTCTGTTGGCCCAGGACAGGAACCAACTCCTCAGACATGGATTGGACTGGCAATGGGTTGGAGAGAGATGCTGATGAGGAGTGAGCTACTTGTATCAGGTGGACACTTGAGACTGTGTTGGCATCTCCTGTCTAGAGGGGAGATGGGAGGGTAGAGAGGGCTAGAAACTGGCAAAACGGTCACAAAAGGAGAGACTGGAAGGAGGGAGCTGGCTGGCTCATTAGGCGGAGAGTAAATGGGAGTGTGTAGTAAGGTGTATATAAGTTTATATGTGAGAGACTGACTTGATTTGTAAACTTTCACTTGAAGCACAATAAAAATTATTTTAAAAATATATATTATTGATACTGTAAACAACAGGGTTAAACGGTTCCCCTTCCTCCCATCACACCTGAGCCACATCACACGCTTTTGATAAGAAATTCTGTGTAGCAGCTCAAGGCCATCTTACTGCTTCTCTGCTCAAGTTTGCTTTGCTACCCACCAACCTTCCCCTCACTCCATTTGGACATGAGCAATAAGCCACAAAGCTGTCCTTGGATAAACTTCATGTTTCATAAAAAAAAAAAAAAAATTTTTTTTATACCCCCCTAAAAACCACATACCCCCAGCCATCATATTGCACCCCCGTATGTGTTAATTTCCTGAAATTGTCTGCCAGTTCTTAGAAACTTTATGAATTTTGCATAAGTTCCCTATCACAAGCCCTGCAACTGCACTAGAATCCCCAACTTCAGGGAGCTTGATTTGAGACTTAATCTCTGAGCTCCTTGTTTGACCGGCTTGCAATAGAGTCTGTTTTCTCTTTTTCAAAGGCCTGGTGTCTCTCAATTGACTCAAGGGTTCACACTGGGCAGGACCCACCCTCATCAGGTTACAATACTATAACGATGCATAGATTACCACATCTTTTATTGGTCAGTTAATTCATTTTCTGTGTCTGTTATAACAAATTGCTACAAACTGAGTGACTTAAAACAACAGAAATTTATTCTTCCACAGCTCAGGAGGCCAGAAATCCAAAGTCAGAGCCAAAATACCCGAGCCTTAATCAAGCTGTCACGGCAGAACCACACCACACACTCTTCAGAGGCTGCAGGGGAGAATCTGTTCATTGCCTCTTCCAGCTTCTGGTGGCTGTCTCTATTCCATGGCTGTGGCTGCATCATCCGATCTCTGCCTCTGTGGTCACATTGTCATCTCTGCTTGTGTCTTTATGAAATCTCTCTGCTTCTCCCTTCATTCTCCCTATATTCTTCTATATTTTATATCCTTTTTTTTTCTATATTCTATATTCTTCTGTATTCTATATCCTTCTGTATTCTTCTATATTCTCTATCCTGTATTTCATATTCTCCAGTATTCTATATTTTGTACTCTATATTCTATATTCTCTATTCCATATTCTACATTATACATACCACATTCTATTTTCTATGTTCTTCTGTATTCTATATTCTTCTATATTCTATACTGTTCTCTATTCTATGTTCTATATTCCTCTATATTCTACATTCTATGTTCAATATTCTATGTTCTATATTCTATATGTTATATTCTATTTCCTATCTTCCATATTCTATATTCCATATTCTATATTCTACAATCAATATTTTTCTGTATTCTATATTCATCTTTATTCTATACTCTATATTTCATATTCTACATTCTGCATTCTTCTATAGTCTGTAATCGATATTCTCTAGTCTTTATTATGTATTTTATATTCTACATTCTTCTATATTCTATAGCTTCTGTATTCTGTTTTCTATATCCTATGTTCTATATGCTATATTCTATATTCCACATTCTACATTCTATATTCTTCTGTATGCTATAATCTATACTTGAAGATCAAAGAGCACAGCCTTCAGTATGGACTGCACGTCAACATAAAGAAAAGAAAAATCCTCAGAACCGGACCAATGAGCAACATCATGATAAACGGAGAAAAGATTGAAGTTGTCAAGGATTTCATTTTACTTGGATCCACAATCAACAGCCATGGAAGCAGCAGTCAAGAAATTAAAAGATGCATTGCACTGGGCAAATCTGCTGCAAAGGACCTCTCCAAAGTGTTGAAGAGCAAAGATGTCACCCTGAAGACTAAGGTGCACCTGACCCAAGCCATGGTATTTTCAATCACATCATATGCATGTGAAAGCTGGACAATGAATAAGGAAGACCGAAGAAGAGTTGACACCTTTGAATTGTGGTGTTGGCGAAGAATATTGAATATACCATGGATTGTCAAAAGAACAAACACAGCTATCTTGGAAGAAGTGCGGCCAGAATGCTCCTTAGAGGCAAGGATGGTGATACTGCGTCTTACATACTTTGGACATGTTGTCAGGACGGATGAGTCCCTGGAGAAGGACGTCATGCTTGGCAGAGTACAGGGTCAGCGGAAAAGAGGAAGACCCTCAGCGAGGTGGATTGACACAGTGGCTGCAACAATGTGCTCAAGCACAACACCGGTTATAAGGATGGCACAGGGCCGGGCTGTGTTTTGTTCTGTTGTGCATAGGGTCTCTATGAGTCGGAATCGACTCGACAGCACCTAACAACAACAATATTCTATTTTATTTTTATTCTGTATTATTCTATATTTATCTATATTGTATATTCTAAATTCTATTTTCTATATTTCATATTCTTATATTCTATATTCTACATTCTACACTCTATTCTTCTGTATTCTATATCCTATGTTCTATATTCTGTACTCTATATTCTACACTCTATATTCTTCTGTATTCTATATTCTTCTGTATTCTCTGTTCTATATCCTATATTCCTTATTCTTGAATATTTTAAGTTCTATATTCTGTTTTCTATCTTCTATATTCTACATTTTAAATTCTATATTCTGTACTCTATATTCTATGTTTGATATTCTATGTCCTGTGTTCTATGTTCTATGTTCAATCTTCTATCTACCATCTTCAATCTATCTTCTATCGTCAATTTTCTTCTATATTGTATATTCTATGTTCTATATTATATTTTCTTCTATTTTCTACATTCTTTTGTGTCCTATATTCTATTATCTTCTATATTCTATATTCTTCTATATTCCGTATTCTACATTCTATATTCTATTTTCCATATTCTATACTCTTCTATATTCTTCTACATTCTATGCTCTATATCCTATAATCTTCTGTATTTTTTCTATATTTTATAATCTACATTCTATTTTCTATATTCAATATTCTATCTTCTATGTTCTATATTCTTCTACATGCTGTATTCTATATTACATGCTGTAATCTATATTCTACAGTCTATATTTTTCTACATTCTATATTCTTCTATATTCTATAATCTACATTCTTCAATATTCTATATTCTGTATTCTGTGTTTTATATTGTATCTTCTACATTCTACAGTATATATTCCATATTCTTCTGTATTCTATAATCTATATACTTCTACATTGTTTTCTATATTCTTCTACATTGTATATTTTGTCTTATAGTCTATATTCATCAATATTCTATTTTCTATATTCTTTTATAAACTATATTCTTCTATATTCTATATTCCATATTCAACATTCTATATTCTACTATATTCTATATACTTCTGTATTCTACTTTCTATATTCTATAATCTATATTCTTCTGTATTCTATATTCTACATTCTATATTCTTCTATATTCTGTAATCTATATACTTTTACATTCTATATTCTCTCTTCTATGTTCTGTATTGTATTATCTATATTCTACATTCTACGTTCTTTATTCTATATTCTTCTATATTGTATATTTTATGTCTTATAGTCTGTATTCCATTTTCCTGAATATCCTCTATTCTATATTCTTCTATATTCTGTGTTCTATCCTCTATGTTCTATATTCTACATTCTCTTCTCTACATTCTATATTCTTCTATATTCTACAGTCTACATTATGTATTCTAAATATTTCTATATTCTTCAACTTCTCTCTTTTATATTCTGTACTCTATATTCTACATTCTATATTCTATTTTCTTGTATGTTCTGTATTCTATATCCTATGTTCTCCATTCCACATTCTATATTCTAAATTTTCCTATAGTCCATATTCTTCTATATTCTATATTCTACATTCTATAATCTATATTCTCTATCCTATGTTCCATATTCTATATTCTGCATTTTAAATTCTATATTCAATATTCTTCTATATTCTATATTCTTCTACATTCTATATTCTGTTTTGTATATTCTATATTGTACATTTTATATATCATAGTCTACATTCCATATTCATCAATATTCTATATTCTTCTATATTCTATATTCCATATTTTCTATCCTATATTCTTCTACATTCTATCTTCTATGTTCTATATTCTGTTCTGTATATTCTATATTCTTCTATATTACATATTCATCAATATTCTATATTCTTCTATATTCTATATTCCATATGCTATATTCTACATTCTATATTCTTCTTATTCTGTATTTTATATTCTTCTATATATTATATTCCACATTCTACATCTTCTATATTCAATAATCTATATACTTCTACATTCTATATTCTATAATTTTCTATATTGTATATTTTACATCTTATATTCTACATTCCATTTTTGTCAATATCCTGTATTCTGTATTCTATATCCTTCTAGTCTATCTTCTATATTCTTTATTTTATATGCTATATTCTGTTCTCTATATTCTATAATCTATATTCTACATTCTATACTCTTTCATATTCTGTATTCTATATTCTACTGTCTACATTCTGTATTCTAAATACTTCTATATTCTTCTCTATTGTATATTCTGTATATTCTACATTCTATATTGTATATGGCTCTATATTCTACATTCTATAATCTAAATTTTTCTTTATTCTATATTCTATATTCTTTGTTCTATATTCTACACTGTAAACTCTATATTCTATATTCTACATTCCTCAATAATCTATAATCAATATTCTTCTATATTGCATATTCTATATCCTTTATTCTATATTGTATATACCATAATTGTCAATATTCTTTATTCTTCTGTATTCTACCTTCTATATTCTCTACTCTAGATTCTATATTCTTCTATATCCTATACTCTAATTCTATATTCCAAATCCTATATTCTATGTTCAATATTCTTCAATATTCCTTATTCTATATTCTATCTTCTATATTTTGTCTTCTATAGTCTATACTCTCTACTCTATATTCTTCTATATTCTACATTCTATATTCTGTATTCTATGTTCTTCTATATGCTATATTCTATATTTTATCTTCTATATTCTATATTTTGTACTCTATATTCTATGTCCTATATTCTATATTCTTCCAAATACTGTGTGCTTCTATGTTCTATGTTCTGTATTCCATATTCAATATTCTGTATTCTACATTCTACTTTCTATATTCAATATTCTTCTTTTTTCTACATTTTTCCATATTCTATATTCTATGTTTTACATTCTATATTCTTCTATTTCTATATTTGTATATACTAAATTTTATATTCTATACTCTGTATTCTACATTCTATATCCTACATTCAACATGCTATATTCTTTATTCTATATTCTTCTCTATTCTTAATTCTTCTATATTCTACATTCTATATTCAATATTCTATGTTTGCTGTTCTATATTCTGTATACCATATTCTTCTCTATTCTATATTCTGCATTCTATAGTCTATGGTCTTCTATATTCTACACTTACTTTCTATATTCTATAATCTATATTCTGCTACATTCTCTATTCTATGTACTGTATTCTATATTCTATTTTCTATAATCTATATACTTGTACAGTCTGTATTCTATATTCTATATTTTATTTCTTATATTCTTTTTGCCATATTCATCAATATTCTATAGTCTTCTAAATACTGTGTTCTTCTATGTTCCGTATTCTATACTCCATATTCGATTTTCTACATTCTATATTTTATATTCTATAAGCTACATTCTATATTTATCTATATTCTATAATCTTTATACTTCTATATTTTATATTTTGTATTCTATATTCTTCTATATTGTACATTTTATGTGTTATATTCTATATTCATCAATATTCTATATTCTATACTCTTCTGTGTTCTATCTTCTATTCTCTATGTTCTTTATTCTGTATTCTGTACTCTATATTCCATATTTTATAAACTATACTGCTCTCTTTTATATATTCTATATTCCATATTCTATACTCAATATTGTACATTCTATATTCTATACACTTCTATTTTTTATATTTTATATTCTACCACATTATATATACTATATTCCACACTCTACATGCCATATTCTGTATTCCTCTATATGCTATAATCTATATTCTTCATTTCACATTCTGTATTCTTCTATATTCTGTATTCTACATTCTAAATACTATAGTCTATATTCTACATTCTAAATTCTATATTCTTCAATATTCTACATTCTTTTATATTCTATATTCTGCTTTATTCTATATCGTATATCCTATATTATTCTATATTCCATATTCTTGTATAATCTATATCCTCCTAATTTCTGTACTCTTCTATATTCTATACCCTATATTCTTCTATATTCTATATACCTCTACATATTCTTCTATATTCTATATCCCACATTCCATATTCTATGTTGTATGTTCTATATTCTTCTATGTATTATATTCTTCTATATCTATATTCCATATTCTTTATTCCATATTCTGTATTCTTCTGTATTCTATATTCTATACTCTACATTCTATATTCTACATTCTTTATTCTGTATTCTTCTATATACTAAAATCTATATTCTATGTTCTATATTTTATATTCTGCATTCTGTGTTATATACTCTATATTCTTCTATTTTCTATATTCTGTATGTATATTCCGTATTCCACATTCTACATTCTATATTCTTCTGTATGCTATAATCTATATTCTTCTATAGTCTATATTTTATGTTCTATATTCGCCTTTATTCTGTATTATTCTATACTGTATTCTTTATTCATATTCTACATTCTATATTTTTCATTCTTCTATATTCTACACTCTATATTCTATATTATTATATATTCTGTATCCTACATTCTATATTCCATGTTCTTCAATATTCTATATTCTGTACTCTATATTCTACATTCTAAATTCTGCATTTAACATTCTTCTATATTAAATATTCTGTGCTGTATAGTCTATATTCTTCTAGTCTATATTTGATATTCTTTGTGCTGTATTCTATGTTCAATCTTCTATCTCCTATCATCTTGTCTTCTATCTACTATCTTCTATTGTCTTCTATATTTGATATTATATTTTCTTCCGTTTTCTATATTCTTTTGTGTCCTGTATTCTATTGCCTTCTATATTCTATATTCTCTACTCTATGTTCTACTATATTCCATATTCTGCTATAGTCTATGTACTTCTATATTCTGTATTCCATATTCTACATCTATTTTCTATATCCTTCTGTATTCTATTTTCTTCTATACTCTATATTCTTCTGTATTTTTTATTCTTCTATATTCTACATTCTATACTTTATAATCAATATTCTATGTTTTATGCCCTGTGTTCTATATTCTTTTATATACTATATTCTTGTATATTCTGTATTCCATAATCTATATTCCATATTCTTCTACATTCTAAATTCTCTGTTCTTTGTTCTATATTCCTTATTCTACATACTTCTACAGTCTGTATTCTGTATTCTATTTTTTATTCTTCTAAATTGTATATTTTATATCTTAAATTCTATATTTGTCAATATTCCCTATTCTTCTATATACTATATTGTATATTCCATATTCTACTATATTTAATATTCTATATTCTCTTTTCTATAATCTATATTCTTCTATATTCTATGTTCTATATTCTACATTCTTCTGTATTCTATAATCTATATACTTTTAAATTCTATGTTCTGTGTTCTATAATGTATATTCTACATTCTGTATTCTTTATATTCCTCTATATTTTGTATATTTCATGACTTATATGCCATGCTCTATATTCCATTTTCGTGAATATCCTATATTCTATATTCTTCTATATTCTATTTTCTAACTTCTATGTTCTGTATTCTATATTGTATGTTCTGTGCTCTATATTCTATGCTCTTTTATATTCTATAATCTATATTCTACAGTCTGTATTATATATTCTAAATTCTTCTATATTCTTTATTCTTCTCTATTCTGTATTATATGTTCTGTGTTCCACATTCTACATTCTATGTTCTTCTATATTCCATATTCTACATTCTGTATTCTATACTTTTATTCTATATTCCACATGGTAAACTCCATATTCTGTGTTCTATAATCTATATGCTTTTATATTCTATATTCTTGAATAATCTTATAATCTATATTCTTCTATATTGTATATTCTATACACCACATTCTTCTATATTCTCTCTTCTACATTCTGTAGTCTATATTCCTCTATATGCTATATTCCACATTCTATATCCTATATTTTATATGCTATGTTCTTCTACATTCTCTATTATTCTTCTGCATTCTAAATTCTTCTATAATGTATATTCCATATTCTTTTATATTCTATAATTTTCTATATTGTATATTCCTGTATATTCAGTATTCTATATTCTTCTACATTCTATACACACCTACATTCTATACTCTATATGCCATATTCTATACAATTCTGTATTCAATATCTATATTCTTTTATATTGTATGTTCTATTTTCTTCTATATAATATATTCTGCATTCTATATTCTACATTCTGTATTCTATATTTTCTATAATCTATGTTCTATATTTTATATTCTTCCATATTCTATAATCTGTATTTCTCTAATTTGTATATTCTACATTCTATATCCTAATTTCTTCTATATATTCTATATTTTGTATTCTATATTCCACATTCTACTTTGTAAATTCTATATTCTATACTCTTCTATATTCTATGTTCTATATTCTACTATACGCTATATTCCAGTTTCTAGATTCTTGATCCTACATTCTATATTCTGTTTTCTGTATTCTATATTCCACAGTCTACATTCTATATTCTTGTATATTCTGTATACTATAATCTTCTATACTGTATATTCTATATCCCATATTCTACTATATTTTATATTCTATATTCTTCTATTTTCTCTATTCTATATTTTGTATTCTTCTATATTCTATACACTATGTTCTTCTGTACTCTATATTTCTCTACTCTATATCCTTCTATATTCTAGATTTTATTTTCTACATTATTCTACATTCTATTTTCTTTTATATTCTATCTTCTGTGTTCTGTTCTATATTCTATATTCTTCAATATTCTATATCCCATATTCTGTATTCTATATTCTTCTATATTCTACATTCTATATTTTTTATATTATTTAATCTATATTCTTGTATATTCTCTATGCTACATTCTATATTCTTTGATATTCTGTATTCTACATTCTATATTCTGTATTCTATACTATATATTCTACACTCAACATTATATATTCAAAAATTTTCTATATTCTATATTCTTCTGTATGCTATATTCTGTGTTCTACATTCTACACTCTATATTCTGTATTCTCTTATATTCTATAATCTATGTTCTTCTGTATTCTCTTCTACATTCCAAATTCTTCTATATTCTATAATCTATGTACTTCTGCATTCTGTATTCTGTAGCACATTCTATATTTTATATATTTTATTCTGTATTCCATATATGTCATAATTCTATATTCTTCTATATACTATATTCTTCTACATTCTATATTTCTTAAACTGTATTCCGTATTCTATACTCTACATTCTATATTCTGTAGTCTATATTCTATATTCCTCAATCTATATTCTTCTATATTCTATGTTGTATATTCTACATTCTATATTTTATAATCTACTTCTACATTTTGTATTTTATATTCTATAGTCTTCTATATTATTTTATCTTATATTGTATATTCCATTTTTGTGAATATCCAATATTCTATGCTCTTCTATATTCTATCTTTTGTGTTCTATATTCTATAATCTATATTCTATGTTCTGTTCTCTATATTCCATGATTCTATATTGTATAATCTGTATTATTCTGTATTGTATATTAAATATTCTATATACTATATTTTATATTCAACACTACATTCTATATTCTTCTATGTTCTTTATTCTTCTCTATTCTATATACTTATTCTACATTCTCTATTCTTCTATACAATTGTTTATACTCTATATTCTTCTGTAATCTATACTCTTCTATATTCTATATTTTATATTCTATGTTCTATATTCCACAACCTATATTCTACGTTCTTCTGTATTCTATCTTCTATGTTCTATTTTCTATGTTCTAACTGTATATTCTATATACTATATTCTTCTACGTTGTGTATTTTTCTATATTCTGTGTTCTATATTGTATACTCTACATTCTACATTCTAGAATCTATATTCTATAATCAATATACTACTACATTCTATATTCTGTATTCTTTTATTTTGGATATTTTATATCTTATATTCCATATTCTATGTTGTGTGTTCCATACTCTGTATTCTATATCCTATATTGTACATTCTTCATTCTGTATTCTGTATTCTTCTGTACTGTATATTCTACATTCTATATCACCCTGTATTCTATAATCTATATTTTTCCATATTCTATATTCTATGTTCTTCATTGTGCATTCAATATTCTATGTTCCTTGATATTCTATAATCTATATACTTCTAAACTCTATATTCTTGTATATTTTATATTCTATATTCCATTTTCATCAATGTTCTATAATCTATATTTTCTGTTTTCTTTCTTCTATGATCTATGTTCTAAGTTCTGTACTCTATATTCTATAATCCACATTCTGTTCTGTATTCTTTATTCTATATTGTATATTCTATATACTACATTTTACATTCTAAATTCTGTTTATATTCTACATTCTATATTCTCCACTGTACATTCTATATTCTAAATTTTTCTATATTCTATATTCTTCTATAATCTATATTCTATATCCTATATTTTACATTCTACATTCTTCTATATTCTAAAATCTATATTCTTCTGTATTCTATATTCTCTATTCTATGTTCTATATTCTACATTCTAAATTCTATTTTCTATATACTTCTATGTGCTATAATCTATGTACTTCTACAGTCTATGTTCTGTGTTGTGTATTCTACATTCTTCTATGTTGTGTATTTTATATATTATATTCTATATTCGGTTTTTATCGATATTCTATATTTTTGTATGTAAGACATTCTTCTGTAATCTGTATTCCATATTCTGTATTCCATTTTTGTCGATATCCTATATTCTGTATTCTTCTATATCCCATCTTCTATGTTCTAAATTTTACATTCTATATTCTGTTCTCTACACTGTATATTCTTCTGTGTTCTAAATCTATATTTTTCTATATTCAATATTCGTCAATATTCTGTATTCTATATCCTTCTATGTACTCTATTCAATATTCTATATTCCTTGGTCCATATTTTGTATTCTATATTCTTCTATATACCATATTCTATATTCTTCTATATTCTACTTTCTACATTCTATATTCTTCTATGTTCTATAATCTATATCCTTCTATATTCAATATTCCATATTCTAAATACTGTATTCTATTTTCTATGTTCGACATATTATATTCTGTATTCTTCTATATTGTGTTCATATTCTACATTCTGTATTCTACATTTTTCTGTATTCTATATCCCTCTATAGTCTATATTCGGAATTCTATATTCTTTATTTTATATTCTACATTCTAAACTCTATATTCTGTTTTCTTCTATATTCTATATTACATATTCTACATTCTCCATACTACATTCTATTTTCTATATTCCTCTGTATTCTATAATCTGTATTCTACATTCTATATTCCATATCTTATATTCTATACACCATATTCATCACTATTCTATATTCTTCTATAATCTGTCCTCTATGTTCTGTCATCTTCTATATTCTACATTCTATTATCTTCTATATTCTGTATTCTATATTCTTTTATAATGTACATTCTCTATTCTATATTGTTCTATATTTTATATTCTTCCATATTCTATATCCTTCTCTATACTTTATTCTTCTATAATCTATATTTTATCTTCCAAATTCTATATTCTACATTCTATATTCTTCTATATTCTATATTGCATATTCTTCTATATTTTATATTCTACATTCTATAATCTACATTCTTCTATATTCTGTATTCTACAGTCTGCATTCTATATTCTAAATTCTTGTGCATTTTATATTCTTCTATATTCTATATTCTTTGTTCTAAATTCTATATTCTAATTCTATATTCCATATTCTACATTCTATATTCTTCTATTTTCTATATTCTGTACTCTATATTCTGCTTTGTGCATTCTATATTCTATAATCTTTATTCTTCTATATGCTATATTCTACATTGTATATTCTAATGTTTTCTATATTCTCACTCTACATTCTAAATTCTAAATTTTCTATGTTCTATATACTTCTATATTCTATAATCTATATTCTTCTGAATTCTATACTCTCTTGTATGTTCTGTATTCTCTATGCTTCTGTATTGTATAGTCTATATACCTCTACATTCCATATTCTGTATTCTATATTCTATGTTCTTCTGTTTCACATTTTACACATTATATTCTATATTCCATATTTTTCAATATTCTATATTTTCTATGTACTATATTCTTCTTTATTTTATATTCTTTATTCCATACACTACTTTCTGTATTCTGTATTGCAGTCTATAGTCTACATTCTATATTCTAAATTCTTCTATATTCTTTATTCTTCTCTCATTTATATTCTGTGTTCTATATTCTATATTCTACATTCTATATTATTCTATATTCTACTTTCTATATTCTAAATTTTTCTATATCTATATTTTTCTCTATTCTATATTCTGAATTGTATATTCTATATTCTGTACTATACATTCTAAACTCATATTCTGTATTCTTGTATATTCTATGTTCTATATTCTATATTCCATGTTCTATGCTCTACATTATACATTCTATATTCTTTAATCTATATTCCTCTACATTCTATATCCTATATTCTTCTATGTTGTATGTCCTATATCCTGTATTCTATATTCAATATACTGTATTCATCAATATTCTATATTCTTCTATGTTCTATCTTCTGTCTTGTATATTCTATATTCTGGCATATATTCTATGTTCTACATTCTATATTCTTCGATGTTCTATATTCTTCTGTATTCTGTGTTCTACATTCTCCTATAATCTATATTCTTTTACATTCTGTATTCTATCTTCTATGTTGTATATTCTTCTATATATCATATTCTTCTATATTCTACATTATTTATTCCATATTCCATAGTCTAAATTCTTCTATATTCTAC
This sequence comes from Loxodonta africana, assembly GCF_030014295.1. Taxonomy (NCBI): domain Eukaryota; kingdom Metazoa; phylum Chordata; class Mammalia; order Proboscidea; family Elephantidae; genus Loxodonta; species Loxodonta africana. The sequence continues at coordinate 418,035 of NW_026974871.1, read as the reverse complement.
ATTCTAAATTCTATATTCATCTCTATTCTGTATTCTTCTATATTCTATATTTGATATTCTATGTTCTATATTTTATATTCTACTATATACTGTATTCTATAGTCTATATTCCATATTCTATAGTCTACATTCTATTTTCTTCTATATTCTATATACCATATTCTTCAATATTCTATAATCTATTTTCTATAATCTGTAGTCTATATTCTTCTATACTCTATACTCTACATTGTATGTTCTTCTATATTCTATATTTGATTTTTTATATTCTATATTCCTCTACATTCTCTACTCTATATTTTTCTATATTCTATATTTCATATTCTATAGTCTACATTCAACATTCTATATTCTATCTTCTATATTCTGTATTCTACATTCTCTTTGTTCTATGTTCTATATACTATGTTCCTCTATATTCTGTATTCTCTTATATTCTATTTCCTATTTTTTTTTTATATTCTACATTCTATATTCTTCTGTATTCAATAATTTATATTCTTGTATATTCTATAATCAATATACTTCTACATTCTATATTCTTTATTCTGTTTTTTATTTTCCATATTTTATATCTTATGTTTTATATTCATCAATATTTTATGTAGTGTATTCTATAGTCTATATTCTTCTATATTCTATGTTCTTTGTTCTATATACTATATTCTACATTCTGTATTCTTCTATATTCTATAATCGATGTACTTTTATTTGCTATATTCTATATTTTGTATCATATTCTATATTCCATTTTCATCTTTCTTCTATGTTCTATATTCTTCTATATTCTACATTCCATATTCTATATTTTACATTCTATATTCTTCTATAGTGTCCATTTTATAGATTATATCCTATATGCCATATTCATCAATGTTCTACATTCTATATTGCATTTTCATCAATATCCTATATTCTGTATTCTATATTCTTCTATATTCTATGTTCTGTTTTCTACATTCTATGTATTACATTCTGCTCTGTGTATTCTATATTTTTCTATATTCTATAATCTATATTCTTGTATATTCTATATTCTGCGGTCTACATTCTATATTTTAAATTCTTGTATATTCTTTATTCTTCTCTATTCTGTATTCCATGTTCTACTTTCTAAACTGTATATCCTATATTCTTCTATAATCTATATTCTCTATCCTTCTATATACTATATTCTACATTCTAAATTTTATATTCCATATTCTTCTATATTGTATATTCTACATTCTAAATTCTTTATTCTATAATCTATATTCTCCTACATTCTATATTCTATATCCTTCTATATTGTGTATTCTATATCCTATATTCTATATACCATATTCATCAATATTCTATTTTCTTCTATATTCTATCTTCTATATTCCCCTATATTCTCTATTCTTCTATATTCTATATTCTCCTACATTCTGTGTCTATGTTCTTCTATATTCTTCAATAATGTATGTTCTATTTTCTATATTCTACATTCTGTATTCAATATTCTGTATTCTTCAATATTCTATAATCTGTATTCTTCTACAATCTATATTCTTCTATATTGTATATTCTATATCCCTTATTCTATATTCTTTATACCATATTCATCAATATTCTATATTCTGTGTTTTATCTTCTATATTCTTCAACAATGTATTATCTATATTCTACTTTCTTCTACATTGTATATTGTATATCATATGTTCTATATTCTATATACCATATTCATCAATAGTCTACATTCTATATTCTTCTATATTCTCCTGTATTCTATATTTGAAATTCTCCTATACTCTATATTTCTCTACATTCTTTATTCTGTTCTGTATTGTATATTTTCCAATAATGTATATTCTATATTCAATCTTCTGTATTCTATAACCTTCTATATTCTATATCCTTCTTTCATCTATGTTCTTCTATATTCAATATATATTCTTTTATATTCTATATTCTATGTCCTATGTTGTATATTTTTCTATATTATATATTCTTCTATACTCTATATTCCATATTCTATATTCTTCTATATTCCATGTTATTGTATATTCTACATTCTTCTTTTTACTATCTACTATATTCTTCTATAGTCTATATTCTACATTCCGTATTCTGTTTTCTATATTATTCTATGTTCTGTATTCTTCTCTATTCTGTATTTTTCTATATTCCATACTCTGTATTCTATATTCCATATTTGGTGTTCTATGTTCTATATTCTGTATTCTATCTTTTTCTATATACTCTATACTTCTGTATTCTATATTCCATAGTCCATATTCTATATTCTTTATTCTACATTCTACACTCTGCATTCTATATTCTAAATTCTTCTATATTCTTTATTCTTCTCTATTCTGTATTCCATATTCTATGTTCTACATTCCATATACCATTTTCTTCTATATTCTAAATTTTTCTAAATTCTATGCCAGGCGCTCCTTGGAAACTCTATGGGGCAGTTCTACTCTGTTCTATAGGGTTGCTATGAGTCGGAATTGACTCGACGGCACTGGGTTTATATACTTCTGTATTCTATATTCTGAGTTCTATATTCCTTATTCTATATCCTACCTTCTAAACTCTATATTCTTCTGTAATCTATTTTCTGTGTTCTTGTATATTCTATATTCTACATTCTTCTATATTCTGTATTCTTCTATAATGTATTTTCTATATTCTCGTATATTCCATATTCTTCTATAATCTATATTCTTTTATATTCTGTATTCTATCTTCTAAGTTCTATATTCTATAGTTCTCTATATTCTACATTCTTCTATATTCCATACTCTATATTCTACATTCTTCTATATTCTGTATTCTATATTCTACATTCTAAATTGTATATTCTATGTTCTTCTATATTCTTTTATATTCTATATTTTTCTATATTCTATGTTCCATCCTCTGAAGTCTATATTTGATGTTCCATATTCTATGTTGAATATCCTATTTCTCTATGTACTATATTTTCTGTATTCTATATTCCATATTCTACACTCTACATTCTATATTCTTCTATATTCCATATTCTATATTCTTCCATATTCCATAATCTTCTATACTATATTCTATAGTCTAAATTCTATTCTGTATTTTTCTATATTCTGTATTCCATATTCTATGTTTAGTATTCTATATTCTGCATTTTAATTCTATATTCTTCTTCTATATTTTTCTATTCTATGTACTATATTTCATGCCCTGTATTCTATATTGTATAATCAGTGTTCTACCTTCTAAATTTTTCTATATACTATATTTTTCTGTATGCTATATTCTATGTTCCATATTCAATACTCTGTATTCTATATTCCTCTATATTCTGTATTCTATATTTTATGTTCTACATTCTATATTCCCTCATCTTCTATATTCTATAATCTGTATTCTTCTATATTCTATATCTTTACTCTATATTTTATATTCTATGTTCTAAATTCTATATTCTGTATTGTAGTCTTCTATCATCTATATTCTTCTATAACGTATATTCTATATTCTTCTGTATTCAATATTCTAATTCTATTTTCTGTATTCTTCAGTTTCCTGTATTTTATATTCTTCTATTTTTTTATATTCTATATTATCTATTCCTCTATATTCTATATTCTTTTTTATTCTGTGTTCTATGTTCTATATTCTGTATTCTTCTATGTACTATATTCTTGTGTATTCTATATTCTATATTCCACATTGTATATTCTATATTTTTCTATATTCTATAATCTATATTCTTCTATATTCTATATTTTGTATAATAAATTCTACATTCTATATTCTACAGTCTACATTCTATATTCTAAATTATTTAATATTCTTTATTCTTCTCTCTTGTATATTCTGTTCTATATTCTATATTCTACACTCTACAATCTATATTCTACATTGTCCTGTATTCCATATTATATATTCTACTTTGTATTGTCTATATTCTTCTATATTATATAATCTATATTCTTCTGTATTCTGTATCCTCTATTCTATTTTCTATATTCTAAATTCTATATTTTCTGTATTCCAAATTGTATATACTTCCACACTCTATATTCTGTACACTATATTCTGTATTCTACTATATTGTACATTTTACATATTATATTCTATATTTTATGTTCCATATTGGTCAATATCGTATATTCTGTATTCTATACTTTTCTATATTTTATATTTTACATTCTATATTCCATAATCTTCTAAATTCTATAATCTATATTCTATATTTATTATTATATATTCTGTAGTCTACATTTTACACTATATATTCTATACTCTTATACATTTTTATTCTATATTTTTCTATATTCTATATTCCATACTCTGTATTCTATATTCCATATTTGATGTTCTATGCTCTGTATTTTTCTATATGCTATATTGTTTTTTATTTCATATTTCATATTCTATATTGTCCATTCTATTCTCTTTTCTTCTACATTCCTTATTCTATATTTTACATTCTGTATTCTATAATCTTATATAATCTATATTTTTCTATATTCTTTAGTCTATATTTTATATTCTGTATTTTTTATTCTATATTCTATTCTTTATATTCTAGTCTACATTCTAAATTCTTGTATATTTTTTGTTCTCTATTCTTTATTCTATATTTTATAATCTACATTCTATCTTCTAAATTTGCCTATATTCTACATTATTTTCTATATTCTATACTCTGAATTCTATATTCTTTATTCTATTTTCTGTCTAAACTCTACAGTCTATATTTTGCTATATTGTATATTTTTGTATATTCTACATTCTATAATCTATATTTTTCTACATTCTGTTTTGTATTCTTCTATACCATATATTCTATATCCTATTTCCTGTATTCTATAAACCATATTTTTCAACATTCTATATTCTATATTCAATTTTTTGCATTTTACATTCATATTCTTCTACATTCTATATTCTGTATTGTATAGTCTTCTATCATCTATATTCTATAATGTATATTCTTTTTTCTTTATACTTCTATATAATACATTCTAATTCTTCTATATTCTATATCATTCTATATTCAATATTCTGTATTCTATATTCTATTTTCTTCTATATTCTATATCCTTCCATATTCTGAAATAGTCTGCATTCTATATTATTCTATATTCATCTATATTCTATATTCTTTTATATTCTCTGTTCTATGTTCTATATTCTTCCATATACTCTATTCTTTTGTGTTCTATATTCTATCTTCCATATTCTGTATTCTACATTCTATATTCTTCCATGTTCAGTATTCTATATTCCTCTATATTTTATATTTTACACTCTACATTCTGTATTCTACATTCTTCTATGTTCTATAATCTACATTGTTCTATATTCTATATTCTACAGTCTACATTTGATAATCTAAATTCTTTATATTCTTTATTCTTCTCTATTCTGTAATCTATATTCTACATTCTATATTTCATTTTCTTCTATATTCTATACTCCAAATTTTGCTATATTCTATGTTCTGTATTCTTTATTCTACATTCTAAACTCGATATTTTATATTGTTCTATAATCTACATTCTATATTCTGTTTTATATTCCATATTCTAGTCTATATTTTTATATTCTATAATCTATATTCTTCTACATTCTATATTCTTCCATATTGTATATCCTATATATATTTGTCAATATTCTATATTCTATCTTCTGTCTATAGTCTACATTCTATTGTCTGTCATCTATATTCTATGTTCTTCTATGTTCTGTATTCTAAATTTATAGTCTATATTCTATATTATTCTATACTTTTATATTCTGTATTCTATATTATTCTATATTCTTCTGTAATGTATATTCTATAATCTGTATTCTTCTATATTCTATATTCTTTTATGTTTTGTATTCTATCTTCCATATTCTGTGTTCTATGTTCTGTAATATAAATTTATTCTATAATTTATCCTATAAATACTATATTCTTCTATATTCTATATTTAATATTCTATATTCTAAATTCTTCTATATTCTACATTCTACAGTCTATATTCTATGTTCTTCTATATTCTATATTTTCCTATATTCTATACTCCATACTCTGTATTCTATACTCGATGTTCTATATTTTTCTATATACTGTATTTCTGTATTCTATATTCTGTATTCCATTTTTCATATTCCCTATACTATATTCTGCATTCTATATTCTATAATTTCCTGTATTCTATATTCAATCTTCTATTTTTGATATTTTTACATATACTATGTTTTTGTGTATTTTATATTTCATATTCTATATACCATATTCAACATTCTATATTCTTCCATATTCCATATTCTCCTATATTTTATATTTTACATTCTACATTCTGTATTCCATAATCTTCTATATTGTATAATTTATAATCTTTTATATTCTATAATCTATATTCTTCATTTTATATTCTGTATTCTATATTATACATTTTATATTCTTCTGTATTCTATATTCTAAATTTATATTCTATTTTCTTCTGTTCTGTGTTCTTTATGCTATATTCTTCTATAATGTGTATTCTATATTCTTCCTTATTCCAAATCCCTTATATACTATATTCTTCTATTTTCAAATTTCTTTTATATTCTGCAGTCTATCTTCAGTGTTCTATGTTCCATATTCTGTATTTTGAATTCTCTATATTCTATAATCTATGTTCTTGTGTATTCTATATTTTTGTATATTCTACATTCCATAGAATATATACAATAGAAGACTATATAATACAGAATATGGATTATACAAGAACATATAATACGGAATTTGGAATATAGAATGTAGAATACAGAATATAAAATATAGGATAAAGACTATAGAATACATATTACAGAATATAGAAAATTATGGAAGGTAGAATGTAAAATATAGAATACACTATATTCTTCAATTTTCAAAATTCTTTTATATTCTGTATTCTATCTTCAGTGTTCTATGTTCCATATTCTATATTTGAAATTCTCTATATTCTATAATCTATGTTCTTCTATATTCTAACTATATTCTCTGTATTCTATATTCTTCATTCTTCCTTCTATATTCTACGTTTTTCTATAATCTGTATTCTCTATTCTTTTATACTGTATATTCTGTATTTTACATTCTATATTGACTTCTATTTTCTATATTGTGTTTTTATACTTTATTTTATATTCTATATTTTGTATTCTATTCTTGTGTATTCTATATTTTCTATATACTATATTCCATACTGTGTTCTATATTCAATGTTCTTTTTCTATATTCTATATTTTTGTATATAATTTTCTGTATTCTGTATTCTACATTCTATACACTATATTCTTCCATAGTCTGTATCATATATTTTTCTATATTGTATATTCCATAACCTTCTATATGCTATAATGTATATTCTATATATTATGTATTTTTATTCTATATTTTATATTGTATATTCTGTATTCTATATTCTAAATTCTGTATTTTTCTATATACCATTGTCTGTATTCTATATTCAATGTTTTTTTCTGTTTTATAGTTTTATAATTTCCTGTGTTCTATATTCCATATTGTGTATTCTGTATACTATATTCTACATTCTCTTATATTCCATCTTCTATATTCTGTATTTAATTCTACATTCTATATTAGAGAATCTTCTATATTCTGTAATCTATATTCTTCTATATTCTATGTTCTTTATTCTATATTTTATATTCTGTATTCTACTTTGTACATACTCTATTCTATATTTATCTCTATTTTATATTTTTCTACGTTCTCTATTCCATACTGTATTCTATATTCCATATTGTTTTATAGTCTATATTTTTATATACAATATTCTTCTGTATCCTACATTCCATATTCTATATTCTGCATTCTATACTCTTCTACATTCTATATTCTTCTGTTATAATCTATATTCTTCTATCTCTTATATTCTATATTGTACATTCCAAATTCTGTATTCAATATTCCAGTCTTCATTCTATATTCTAAATTTTTCAATATTCTTTTTTCTTCTCTATTCTCTATTCCATATTCTATGTTCTCCATTCTACATTCCATATTCCATTTTTTTCTATATTCTACATTTTATATTCTAAATTTTTCTGAATTGTATATTCTTGTATATTTTTTATTGTATATTCTGCCTTCTAATCTCTATATTCTATATTCTTCAGTAATCTAATATTCTCTTGTATTCTCTATTCTACATTCTATATTCTTCTATAGTTCGTAATCTATATTCTTCTACTTTCTCTATACTCTTCAGTAGTGTCAAGATTCTATTCTACGTTCTATCTTCTGTAGTCTGTCATGTATATTCTTTATTCTTCTATATTCTTTATTCTATATCCTATATCATCTATATTCTAAATTTATGCTGTTTTCCTATATCCTGTATTCTATATTTTTCAATATTCTATTCTTCTATAATTATATTCTACAATCTCGTTTTCCATATTCCATAATCTTCTATAGTCTGTATTCTTCTATATTTTTTTCTTTTATATTCTGTACTGTATCTTCTATGTTGTGTTCTTCTACCTACTATATTCCTCTATATTCTATAGTCCATATTCTCTAGTCTATGTTCTAAATTCTTCTATATTCTGTATTTTATCTTGTATTTTCTAAATTCTATATTCTATGTTCTATATTCTTTTATATTCTATTTCTACATTTTTCCATATTCTAGGTTCTATATTCCATATTTTTCAGTATGTTATATTCTATGTTCCATAATCTATATTCTATTCTATATTCTATATTTTACATTCTACATTCCATAATTTTCCATATTCTATAATCTGTATCCTATAGTCTTTATACTATATTTTATATTCTGTATTCTACTTTCTGTATTCTAAATTCTGTATTCTATGTTCTTCTCTAATCTATATTCTGTATTGTATAGTCTTCTACTGAGTATATTCTAGAATGTATAGTCTATATTCTTATGTATTCTATATTCTAATTCTTCTACATTCTCTATTCTTCCATATTCTGTGTTCTACATTCTACTATATTTTTTCTTGTATTTTCTATAGCCGTCTATATTCTAAATTTATATTTGATATTCTTCTATATTCCATATTCTATATTCTTCTGTAATGTATATATTCTTCCATATTCCATATTCTTGTACATTGTATATTCTACTGTTTTCTATATTCTTTTATATTCTGTATAGTACCTTCTGTGTTCTGTGTTCTCTGTTCAATATTCTTCTGTATACTATATCCTTCTATATTCCATATTCTAAATTCTATGTTCTTCTATATTCTATATTTTCCTATATCCTATATTCCATACTCTCTATTCTATATTTGATGTTCTATATTATTCTCTATACTATATTCTTCTCTATTCTCTATTCCATATTCTATATTCTAAAATCTATATTCTACATTCTATATTTTTCTATGTTCTATATTCAATCTTCTATTTTCTATATTTTTACATATATTTTTGGGTATCCTATATTCCATATTTTTTATACTGTATTCAACATTCTATATTCTTCTATATTCCATATTCTATATTTTCCTGTATTCTATATTTTACATTCTACATCCTATATTCCATAATCTTCCATATTGTCTAATGTATAATCTTCTATATTCTATAATCTATATTTCTCTTAATTCTTCACTCTATATTTTGCATTCTATATTCTGTATTCTACAATGTACATTTTATATTCTTGTGTTCTATATTCTAATTTGTATTGTTTTCTTCTATAGCCTGTATTCTGTATGCTATATTCTTCTATAATGTATATTCTATATTCTTCTTTATTCCAAATACTCTATACACTATATTCTTCTATTTTCAAAGTTCCTTTATATTGTGTATTCTATCCTCAGTGTTCTATGTTCCATATTCTATATTGTTTTAAATTCTCTAGATTCTATAATCTATGTTCTTCTATATTGTATATTTTTGTATATTCTGTAATCCATACTTTGTATTCTATATTCTTCTACATACAATTCTCCTATATACTATATTGTATTTTTCATATACCATATTCTATATTCTACATTCTGCAATCTATATTTTAAATTCTTCTATATTCTATATTCTCCATTCTAAATTCTATATTCTTCCTTATTCTATATTCTATATTTTTCTATATATTTTTCTGTATTCTATATTTCATATTCTACATTCTTCCTTCTATATTGTATATTCTTTCTTTTACACCCTATATTCTATATTCCATTATCTTCTATATGCTATAATCTATATTCTTCTATATTCTGTGTTCTTTAAACTTTATTTTATATTCTATATTTTGTATTCTACATTCTGTGTTCTATATTTTTCTATACTCTACATTTTCTATATTCTACATTCCATACTGTGTTCTATATTCAATGTTCTTTGCTATATTCTATATTTTTCTATATAATTTTCTGTATTCTATATTCTACATTCTATACACTATAGTCTTCATAGTCTGTATCATATATTCTTCTATATTGTATATTCTGTATTTCACATTCTACATTCTATATTCCATAATCTTCCATATTCTATAATGTATACTCTCTACATGATGTACTTTTTATTCTATATTTTTCTATCTTCCATTGTCTGTATTCTATATTGAAAGTTTTCTATTTTTATAATTTTCTGTATTCTATATTTCATATTGCATATTCTGTAAACTATATGCTTATATTCCATCTTCTATATTCTATATTTAATTCTACATTCTATATTCCAGAATCTTCTTTATTCTATAATCTATATTCTTCTATATTCTTTGTTCTCTATTCTTTACTTTTTATTCTATAGTCTGTATTCTACGTTGTACGTACTCTATTCGATATTCTATATTTATCTGTTCTATATGTTCCTTTATTCTTTATTCCATACTCTGTATTCTATACTCCATATTCGATGTTCTATATCCTATATTCTGTAGTTTTTATATCCAATATTCTTCTGTATTCTATATTCTATAGTCCATATTCTATATTCTACATTCTGCATTCTATATTCCATATTGTTCTATACTCTTCTACATTCTCTATTCTTCTGTTATAATCTATATTCTTTTATCTGCTATATTCTATGTTCTAAATTCTATACTCAATATTCTACAGTCCACATTCTATATTCTAAATTTTTCAATATTCTTTATTCTTCTCTATTCTCCATTCTACATTCCATTTCCTTGTATATTATATATTCTACATTTCTCTGAATTCTATATTCTATATTTTTTATTGTATATTCTACCTTCTAATCTCTATATTCTATATTCTTCTGTAATCCAATATTCTCTATTCCATATTCTCTATTCTACATTCTTCTATATTTTGTAATCTATATTCTTCTACTTTATTCTCTATTCAATAGTGTATATCCTATACCCTATATTCCCTATTTGTCAATATTCTATTTTCTTCTCCATTCTATCTTCTATATTCTGTAGTCTGTCATCTCTTTGCTTTACTCTTCTATATTCTGTATTTTATATCCTGTATCTTCTATATTCTAAATATATACTGTTTTCCTATATTCTGTGTTCTATATTTTGCAATATTCTATATTCTTCTATAATTATATTCTACATTCTATTTTCCATATTCTTCTATACTCTATATTCTTCTATTTTCTTTTATATTCTCTATTGTACCTTCTATGTTCTGTGTTCTTCTATATACTATATTCCTCTATATTCTATAGTCCATATTCTATGTTCTACATTCTTCTACATTGTGTATTTTACATTCTACATTCTAAATTTTTATTCTTCTATGTTCTATATTCTTTTATATTCTATGTCTATTATTTTTCCATATTCTAGGTTCTATATTCCGTACTCTGTATTCTATATTGTATATTCAAATTTCTATGTTCTATATTCTTTATATATTTTTCTGTATTTTTTTATAGTCTATGCTCCATATTCTATATTCTACATTCTGTGTTCTATGTTCTTCTATATTCTGTATTCTTCTATATTTTACATTCTACAATTTTCTATATTCTATAATCTGTATGCTATAGTCTTTATTCTATATTTTATATTCTGTATTCTACATTCTATATTCTAAGTTCTTCTATAATCTATATTCTGTATTGTATACTCTTCTATTGTGTATATTCTTCTATAATGTATATTCTCTATTCTTCTGTATTCTATATTCTAATTCTTCTACATTCTCTATTCTTCCTTATTCTGTATTCTTCAATATTCCGTGTTCTGCACTCTACTATATTCTTTTTCTTGCATTTTCTATGGCCTTCTATATTCTTCTATTTTCTAAATTTATATTCGATATTCTTCTGTATTTTGTATTCTATATTCTGCAATGTATATTCTACAATCTATATTCTTGTTTGTATTCTTCTATATTCCATATTCTTAGTATATTCTATATTCTACTATTTTCTATCTTCTGTGTTCTGTGTTCCATGTTTAATATTCTTCTGTTTTATATCTTTCTATATACTATATTCCATAATCTAAATTCTATATTCCATATTCTACATTTTAAATTCTATGTTCTTCTATATTCTATATTTTCCTATATCCTATATTCCATACTTTCTATTCTATATTCGATGTTCCACGTTCTATATTCTATACTTTATACTATATTCTTCTGTATTCTATATTCCATACTGTACATTCTATATTCTAAAATCTTCTATATTCTACATTCTCTATTCTAGATGCTACGTTCTATATTCTTCTATATTTGTCTATATACTATGTTCTATATTAATTCTTCTATTTCCTATGTTTTTACATATACTACATTTTTGTGTATTCTGTATTCCATATTCTTTAACTGTATTCAACACTCTATATTCTTCTATATTCTATATTCCATAATCTTCTATATTGTGTAATTTATAATCTTCTATATTCTATTATCTATATTCTCCTAAATTCTTCATTCTGTATTTTGCACTCTATATTCTACATTGTACGTTTTATATTCTTATGTATTCTATTTCAAAATTTATATTCTATTTTCTTCGATATTCTGTATTCTTTATGCTATATTCTTTTATAATGTATATTCTATAATTTTTTTATTCCAAATCCTCTATAAACTATACTCTTCTATTTTCAAAGTTCTTTTATATTCTGTATTCTATCTTCAGTGTTCTGTTAACCCTGACCCTAACCCTGACCCTAACAACCCTAACCCTAACCCCAACCTTAACCCTAAACCTGATCCTAAAACCCTGACCCTGAACCTGACCCCGACCCTGACCCCAAAACCCTGACCATGACCCTGACCCTGACCCTAAAACTCTGACCCTAAAACCCCGACACTGACCCTAAAACCCCGACCCTGACCTGACCCTGACCCCTGACTCTGACCCCTAACCCTGACCCCTAAAACTGACCCTAACGCCTAACACTGTACCTAACCCCTAACCCTGACCGAACCCCTAACCCGGACCCTAAACCCTAACCACTAACTCTGACCCGAACCCCTAAACCTGACCCTAACCCCTAACAATGACTCTAACTCCTAACCCTGACCCTAACCTGGACCCTAACCCCTAACCTTGACTGAAACCCCTAACCCTGACCCAAACCCCTAACCCTGACCCTAACCCCAACCCTAACCCCTAACACTGACCCTAATCCCTGACCCTGAACCTAACCCCTAACCCTGACCCTAACAGTAACCCCTAGCCCTAACTGTAACCCCTAACCCTAACCCTAAAACCTAACACTAACCCTAACCCCTAACCGCTAACCCTAACACCCTAACCCAAACCTAACACCCTAACCCTATTCCTAACACCCTAACCCTAACCCTAACCCCCTAACCCTAACCGTAACCAACCCTAACCCTAACACCATAACCCTAACCAACCCTAAGCCTATACTGTTCATTATATTCTTCATTAATATACTTTATTATTATATTTTTCACTATCATATTCTTCATTATGATATTCTTTTATATTCTTCATTCTTACATCCTTCATTCTTACATCCTTCACGATTACATCCTTCGCAATTACATCCTTCGTTATTAGATTCTTCATTGTTACATTCTTCATTATTATAGTCTTCATTACTATTTTCTTCATTATTATATTGCTCATTATTACATTCTTCATTATTATATTGTTTATTATATTCTTCATTATTTTCTTAATTATATACTTCTTCATTGTTATAATCTTCATTATATTCTTCCTCATTATTATATTCTTTATTTTTATATTCTTCATTATTTTTTCATTATTATACTCATTATTACGTTCTTCACTGTTACGTTCTTCACTTTTACATTCTTCACTATTATATTCTTGATTATATTCTTCACTATTTTCTTCATTATTATATTCTTGTTCATTACTATGCTCTTCATTATTATATTCTTCATTATTCTATTCTTCATTATTTTAATCCTCATTATTCTATTCTTCATTAATATATTCTTCATTATTACATTCTTCATTAATATATTCATTATTACATTCTTCATTATTACAGTCTTCATTACTAGTCTTCATCATTACATTCTTCACTATTATATTCTCCATTATTATATTCTTCATTACTATATTCATTAGTCTTCATTATATTCTTCTTCATTATTATATTCTTCATAACTATATTGTTCATTATTATATTCTTCATAATTATATTCCTCATTATTATTTCTTCTATATTGTAATATTCTTCATTATCTACTTTTTAATTATTTTGTTCTTCATTATTCTATTCTTCATTATTTTATCCTTCATTATTATATTCTTCATTATATTCTTCACTATTGTGTTCTTCATTATTGTATTCTTCATTATTATATTTATTTTCTTCTTCATTATTACATTCTACATTATTATATACTTCTTTGTTATTATATTCTTCATTATTGTATCCTTCATTATTGTTTTTCATTATTATATTCTTCATTATTATGTACATCCTCATTATCATATTCTTCTTTATTGTATTCTTCATTATTACATTCTTCATAATTATGTTCTTAATTATATTCTTCATTATTGTATTCTGCATTATTATATTCTTCGTTATATTCGTCATTATTACAGTCTTCATTACTATATTCGTCATTATATTCTTCATTATTAAATTCTGCATTATTGTATTCTTATATTCTTCATTATTATATTCATTTATATATTCTTCATTATTATATTCTTCATTATTATGTTCTTCATTAGTATATTCTTTATTATATTCTTCATTATTGTATTCTTCATTATTATATTCTTTAATGTGTTCTTCATTATGTTCTTCATTTTTATTGTCTTCATTATATTCTTCACTATTCTTTATTATAATATTCTACGTATTATATTCTTCATTATTTTATTCTTCATTATTAAATACTTCATTACTAAATTCTTCATTATATTCATTATTATTCTTCATTATTATATACTTCTTTATTATATTCTTCATTATTTAATTCTTCATTACTGTATCCTTCATTATTATATTCTTCATTTTTATGTTCTTCACTATTATATTCTTCATTATTATAGTCTTCATAATTATGTTCTTCATTATTATATTCTTCATTTTTACATTCTTCATTGTTATATTCTTTGATATTATATTCTACATAGTTATATTCATTATTATATAATTCTTCATTATTATAATCTTCATTTTTGTATTCTTTATTATTGTATTCTTCATTATTGTATCCTTCATTATGTTCTTCATTATTATGGTTTTCATTATTATATACTTCAACATTATATTCTTCATTATTATATACCTCATTATTGTATTCTTTATTGTATTCTTCATTATGTTCTTCATAATTGTTCTTCATTATTATATTCTTTAATTTATAGTCTTCATTATATTCATTTTTATATTCTTCGTTATTATATTGTACATTATATTCTTCATTATTATATTCTTCATTTTTATCTTCATTATTGTATTCTTCATTGTTATATTCTTCATTATTATATTCTCCATTATAGCATTCTTCATTATTATACCCTTCATTATTATATTCTTCTTCATTGTTATATTCTCGTTGATTATCTTCTTCATTATTATATTCTTCATTTTTACATTCTTCATTATTATATTCTACATTATTCGTCATTAGTATATTCATTATATTCTTCATTGTTATATTCTTCATTATTATATTCTTCCTTACATTGTTCTTCATTATTATATTCTTCATAATTATATTCTTTATTATATTCTTCATTATCGTATTCTGCATTTGATATTCTTCATTATTATGTTCATTATTATATACTCCTTCATTCTGTTGTTCTTCATTATTATATTCTTCATTATTGTATTCATTATATTATTATATTCTTCATTGTTATATTCTTCATTATTTTATTCTTCTTAGTATATTCTTCAGTATTATATTCCTCATTATTATATTCTTCTTTATTATATACTTCCTCATTATTATATTCTTCATTATTATATTCCTCTTTATTATTCTTCCTTATTATGTTCATTATTATATTCTTCCTCATTATTATATTTTTTATTCCTTATTATATACTTCAGTATTCTTCATTTTTAGTCTTTCTTATATTCTTCATTATTATATTCTTCATAATATTTTTCATTATATATTTCTTCATTATATTATTCTTCATTTTTGAATACTTCATTACTATATTCATCATTACATTCTTCCTTTTATATTCTTTTCATTATTTTCTTGAATATTATATTCTTCATCTTTATATTCTTCATTATTATATTCCTCATCATTATATTCTTCATTATTTTATTCTACACTATTATATTCTTCATTATTTTATTCTACATTATTATATTATTCATTACTATATTCCTCATTATTAAATTCTTCATTATTACCTTCTTGACTATTATTTTTTCATTATTATATTCTTCATTACATACTTCAATATTATATTCTTCACTATTCTTCATTATTATATTCTTGTTCATTATTATATTGTGCTTCATTATTATAGTCTTCATTATTATATTCTTCATTATTTTCTTCATTTTCTTCTTCATTATTTTCTTTGTTATATTCTTCGTTAGTATATTCTTCATTAGTATATTCTTCTTCATTGTTATATTCTTATTCATTATTATATTGTTCTTCATTATTACATTCTTCATTATTACGTTCTTCATTCTTACATTCTTCATTATTATATTCTACATTATTCATCATTATTTTTTTCTTCATTATATTGTTCATTGTTATATTCTTCCTTATATTCTTCATAATTGTTTTTCATTATTATATTCTTTATTATTATAGTATTCATTGTATTCTTCATTATATTATTATATTCTGCTTCATTACATTCTTCTGCATTATTATATTCTTTATTTTTATGTTCTTCCTAGTTATATACTTCATTCTATTCTTTCTTATAATATTCTTCATTATTGTATTCTTCATTATGTTTATATTCTTCATTTTTATATTCATCTTCGTTAGTATATTCTTCATTATTATCTTTATTATATTCTTCATTATTATATTCTTCATTACCTTCATTATATTCTTCCTCATTATTATATTCATTATTATATTCTTCACTATTATATACTTCATTATTATATTCTTCATTATTTTATTCTTCATTATTGTATCCTTCATTATTACATTCCTCATTATATTCTTCATTATTGTATTTTTCATCATTATTACATTCTTCATTAATATATTCTTGATTATTATATACTTCATTATTATATTCTTTATTATATCCTTCATTATTATGTTCATTATTATATTCTTCCTCAATATTATATTTTTCTTCATTATATTCTTCATTATCATATACTTCATTTACTATTCTTCTAAATTATATTCTTCACTGCTATATCCTTCATCATATTCTTCATTATTATATTCTTCATTAATGTATTCTTCATTATTATATTCTACGTTATTATGTTCATTATATTCATTATATTATTCTTTATTATTATGTTCTTCATTATTATATTATTCATTGTTATCTTCTTCATTATTATATTCTTCTTCATTAATGTATTCTTCATTATATTCTACATTATTTTCTTCATTATTATTGTCTTCATTGTTATATCCTTCATTATGTTCATTATATTCTTCATTATTATATTCTTCATTACTATATTCATCATTATTACATTCTTCACTATTGTATTCTTCATTATTATATTCTTCTTCATTACATTCTTATCATATTCTTCATGATTATATTCTTCAGTATTTTAGTCTTCATTATTGTATTCTTCATTATTATATTCTCTTTCATTAATGTATTCTTCATTATATTCCACATTATTTTTATTATATTCTTCATTTTTATATTCTTCATTATTTTATTCTTCATTATTATATTCTTCATTATTATATACATCTTTATTATATTGTTCATTATTACATTCTTCGTTATATTTTTCATTATTATGTTCTTCATTACTATATTCTTTTTCTATATTCTATATTTTTATACGATTTTCTGTATTCTTTATTCTACATCCTATACTCTATATTCTTCTGTAGTATATGTTCTTATATATTGTATTATTTTTTACTTTCTACGTTCTATATTCCATAATATTCTGTATTCTATAATGTATATTCTCTATATTATGTATTTTTATTCTATATTTTGTAGTCTATATTCGGTATTCTACATTGTATATTTTAAATTCTATATTGTTCTATATTCTATTGTCTGTATTCTATATTTAATGTTTTCTATATTGTATATTTTTATAATTTTGTCATCTCTTCCATTTTGCATATTCTGTAAACTATATTCTACATTCTATATTCTCTTATATTCCATCTTTTATTTCCTGTATTTAATTCTACTTTATTCCAGAATATTCTATATTCTATGATCTATATTCTATGTTCTTTATTCTATATTTTATATTCTATATTCTACTTTGTACATACTCTATTCTATATTTATCTCTATTCTATATTTTTCTGTATTCTATATTCCATACTCTGTATTCTATATTCTATGTTGTATATTCTATAATTTTTATATCCTATATTCTTCTGTATTCTACATTCTATATTCTACATTTTGCATTCTATATTCTTCTATGTTCTGTATTCTATACTCTTCTACATTTTTATTCTACATTCTATATTCTGTTATAATCTATATTCTTCTTTCTGCTATATTGTCTATTGTAATTCTATATTCAATATTCTACAGTCTACATTCTATATTTTAAACTTTTCAATATTCTTTATTCTTCTCTATTCTCTATTCCATATTCTATGTTCTCCATTCTACATTCCATTTTCTTCTATGTTCTATATTCTACATTTTATATTCTAAATTTTCTTGAATTCTATATTCTTCTATATTCTATATTTTTAGCATATATTCTACCTTCTTATCTCTATATTCTATATTCTTCTGTAATCTAATATTTTCTTATATTCTATTCTACATTCTATATTCTTCTATATTTTGTAATCTATATTCTTCTACTTTATTCTCTATTCTTCAATAGTGTATGTCCTATACCCTATATTCCCTATTTGTCAGTATTCTGTTTTCTGCTACTTTCTGTCTTCTATATTCTGTAGTCTGTCATCTATATTCTTTATTCTTCTATATTCTGCATTCTATACCCTATATCTTCTATATTCTAAATTTATGCTCTATGTTTTCCTATAATCTGTATTCTATATTTTTCAATATTTTATATTCTTCTATAATTATATTCTACATTCACCTATTTTCCATATTCTATATTCTTCTATAATCTATTTTCTTTTGTTATTTTATGTTCTATGTTCTTCTATATACTATATTCCTCTATATTCTATAGTTCATATTGTATACTCTACGTTCTAAATTCTCCTATATTCTACATTCTAAATTTTATATTCTTCTATGTTCTATATTCTTTTATATTCTCTTTCTATATTTTTCCATATTCTAGGTTCTATATTCCAAACTCTGTATTCTATATTGTACATTCAAAGTTCTATGTTCTATATTCTTTATTTTTCTGTATACTATATTTT
This sequence comes from Loxodonta africana, assembly GCF_030014295.1. Classification (NCBI taxonomy): domain Eukaryota; kingdom Metazoa; phylum Chordata; class Mammalia; order Proboscidea; family Elephantidae; genus Loxodonta; species Loxodonta africana. The sequence goes on along the minus strand of NW_026974871.1, from coordinate 398,097 downwards.
TCTGTATGGTATATTCTATGTCCCCTATTCTATATTCTATATGCTATATTCTACATTCTATATTCTGTATTCTTCTATATTTTATTCTACATTCCATACTTTTCTATATTCTATACTCTGTATTCTATAGTCTTTATTCTATTCTGTATTCTACTGTCTATATTCTAAATTCTGTATTCTATGTTCTTCTATAATCTATATTCTGTACTGTATAGTCTTCTATTGTGTATATTCTTCTATAATGTATATTCTATATTCTAATTCTTCTATATTCTCTGTTCTTTCATATTCTGTATTCTACCTTCTACTATATTCTTTTTCTTGTATTATCTATAGCCTTGTATATTCTATATTCTTCTATATTCTAAATTTATATTCGATATTCTTCTGTAATATATATTCTATAATCTATATTCTTGTTTATATTCTTCTCTGTTACATATTCTCGTATATAACATATTCTACTATTTTCTGTATTCTTTTACAGTCTGTTTTCTATCTTCTGTTCCAGGTTCAATATTCTTCTATATAGAATATCCTTCTATATTCTATATTTGATATTCCACATTCTAAATTCTATGTTCTATTCTCCTAAATTCTTCATTCTATATTTTGCATTCTATATTCTGTATTCTACGTTGTACCTTTTATATTCTTCTGTATTCTATATTCTAAATTTATATTTTATATTCTTCTATATTCTGTATTATTTATGCTATATTCTTCTGTAATTTATATTCTATCTTCTTTATTCCAAATCCTCTATACACTATATTCTTCTATTTTCAAAGTTCTTTTATATTCTGTATTCTATCTTCAGTGTTCTATGTTCCATATTTTATATTCTATATTTTAAATTCTCTTTATTCTATAATCTATATTCTATATTTTTGTATATTCTATAATCCATATTCTGTATTCTATATTCGATGTTCTATATTCTTCTACATACAATATTCTTCTATATTAAATATTTTATATTTTAAATTCTTCTACATTCTATGTTCTGTATTTTATATTCTACATTCAAAATTTTATGTTCTGTTCTTCCATACTCTATATTTTCTATATACTATATTTTTCTCTATTCTATATTCCATATTCTACATTCTTCCTTCTATATTCAATATTCTTCTATATTCTCTATTGTATATTCTTCTATATTGTATATTCTATATTTTACATTCTATATTCCATTATCTTCTATATTCTATAATCTATATTCTTCTGTATTCTGTGTTCTTTATACTTCATTTTATGTTCTATATTTTGTAATCTACATTGTATATTCTATATTTTTCTATACTCTATATTTCCTATATTCCGTTTTCCATACTCTGTGTTCTATGTTCAATGTTTTTTTCTCTTTTCTATATTCTATATTTTCCCATACAATTTTCTGTATTCTATATTCTACATTCTATACTCTATATTCTTCTATGGTCTGTATCATATATTCTTCTATATTGTATATTCTCTTTTTTACATTCTACATTCTATATTCCATAATCTATATTCTGTAATGTATATTCTCTATATTATGTATTTTTATGCTATATTTTATATTCTATATTCTAAATTCTATATTTTTCTATATCCCATTCTCTGTATTCTATATTCAATGCCTCTATTCTATATTTTTAATAATTTTCCATATTCTATATTCCATATTGCATATTCTGTAAACTATATTCTACATTCTATATTCTCTTATATTCCATCTTCTATATCCTATATTTAATTCTACATTCTATATTCCAGAATATTCTATATTCTTCCATATTCTATATTCTATATTTTGTATTCAAAATTCTGCATTCTACTTTGTACATACTCGTCTATATTCTGTATTTATCTCTATTCTATATTTTTCTATATTCTCTATTCCATACTCTGTATTCTCTATTCCATATTCAATGTTCTATATTCTATATTTTTTATATCCTATATTCTTCTGTATTCTAGATTCTATATTCCATATTCTATATTTTTCTATGTTCTGTATTCTATACTCTTCTACATTCTTATGCTACATTCTATATTCTTCTGTTATAATCTATATTCTTCTTTCTGCTATGTTCTATATTGTACATTCTAAATTCTATATTCAATATTCTACAGTCTACATTCTATATTCTCAATTTTTCAAAATTGTTTATTCTTCTCTATTCTCTATTCCATATTCTATGTTGTCCCTTCTCCATTCTCCATTCCTTTTTCTTCTATATTCTATATTTTTTACTGTATATTCTACCTTCTAATCTCTATAGTCTACACTCTTCTGTAATCTAATATTCTATTCTCTATTCTACATTCTATATTCTTCTATATTTTGTAATCTATATTCTTCTACTTTATTCTCTATTCTTCAATAGTGTATGTCCTATACCGTATATTCCCTATTTGTCAATATTCTGTTTTCTTCTACTTCTTCTCTTCTATATTCTGTAGTCTGTCATCTATGTTCTTTATTCTTCTATATTTTGCATTCTATATCCTATATCTTCTATATTCTAAATTTATGCTGTTTTCCTATATTCTGTATTCTGCTTTTCAATATTTTATATTCTTCTATAATTATATTCTCCATTCTCCTATTTTCCATATTCCATATTCTTCTATACTCTATATTATTTTTTTCTTTTAAATTCTCTATTGTATCTTCTATGTTCTGTGTTCTATATACTATAGTCCTCTTTATTCTATAGTCAATATTCTATATTCTATGTCCTAAATTCTTCTATATTCTATATTCTGTATTTTATGTTCTATATTCTACATTCTAAATTGTATATTCCTCTATGTTCTATATTCGTTTATATTCTATTTCTATATTTTTCCATATTCTAGGTTCTATATTCCATTCTCTGTATTCTATATCGTACGTTCAAATTTCTGCTCTATATATTCTTTATTTTTCTATAGGGTATATTTTTCTGTATTGTATAATCTATGTTCTATATTCTATATGCTATATTCTACATTCTGTATTCATGAACAGGCCCGAATAGTGGAGCCCCGCACGCATGGACAGGCCCAAATAGCAGAGCTCCTCAGGCTCGAACAAACCCGAATAACGGAGCTCCGTAGGCACGAACAGGCCCGAATAGAGGGCCCCCACAGGCAAGAGGAGGCCCAAAAGGACACTGCCGCAGTCAAGATTAGGTCTGAACGGAGAATTCCGCAGGTAAGAATAGTCCCGGATGGAGGGTCCCGCAGGCTAGAATAGGCCTGAATGGAGATTCCTGCAGGCAAGAATAGGCCAGAATAGAGGAGCCCCGCAGGCAACAATAGGCCTGAACAGAGTTCCGCAGGGAAGAATAGGCCTGATCGAAGAGTATCGCAGGCAAGAATAGGCTCCAACAGAGAGTCCCGCAGGGAAGAATAGGTCCAAACGGAGAGTCCCGCAGGCGAGAATAGGCCAGAACGAAGAGTCCCCCAGGCCTGATAGGCCCGAACAGAGTCCAGCAGGCAAAAATAGGCCTGAATAGAGGAGCCCTGCAGGCAAGATTAGGCCCGAAGAGAGTCCAGCAGGCAAGAATACGCCTGAACGGAGAGTCCCGAAGGCAAGAACAGGCCCGACCAGAGTCCCGCAGGCAAAAATAGGCCCTAATAGAGAAGCCCCGCAGGCAAGAATAGGCCCGAATAGAGTCCCGCAGGCAAGAAGAGGCACAAACGGAGAGTCCTGCAGGCAAGAATAGGCCTGGAGTGTGCTGCATGCAAGAATAGGCCCGAACGGAGATTCCTGCAGGCGAGAATAGGCCCAGAGTCCAGCAGGAAGTATAGGACCAAACAGAGGAGCCCTGCAGGCAAGAATAGGCCCAAACACAGTCCCATAGGCAATAATAGGCCCAAAAAGAGGAGCTCCGCAGGCAAGATTAGGCCCAAACAGAGAGACCCGAAGGCAAGAATAGGCCCGAGTACAGGAGCCACACAGGCAAGAATAGGCCAGACCAGAGTCGCACAGGGAATAGGCCCAAATAGCGGAGCCCCGCAAGCACGAACAGGACCGAATACCGAAGACCCGTATGCATGAACAGGCCGGAATAGAGGAGCCACGTATGCACGAACAGGCCCAAATAGCGGAGCTCCGCAGGCTCGATAAGGCCTGAAAAACGGAGCTCCATAGGCACTAACACTACCGAATAGAGGACTCCCACAGGAAAGAGGAGGCCCGAAAGGAGACTCCTGCAGCCGAGAATAATAAAGAACAGAGAGTTCCATAGGTGAGAATAGGCCCGAACGGAGAGTCCCGAAGGCAAGAATAGGCCCAGAGAGTCCCGTAAGTAAGAAAAGGCCCGAACGGAGAGTCCCGCAGCAAGAATAGGCCTGAATAGAGGAGCCCCGCAGGCAAGAATAGGCCTGAAAAGGGGCACTCCTCAGGCAAGATTAGGTCCGAAAGAGAGTCCAGCAGGCAAGAATAGGTACGAATGGAGTGTCCCGCACGCCAGAATAGGCCCGAACGGAGATTTCCGGAGGGAAGAATAGGCCCGAAAAAGAGTCCCGGAGGCAAGAATAGTCCTGAGTAGAGAAGCCGTGCAGGCAAGCGTATGCCCAAACAGAGTCTGGCAGGCCATAATAGGCCCGAACGGAGAGTCCTGCAGGCAAGAATAGGCCCAAATAGAGGAACCCTGTAGGCAAGATGAGGGCCGAGTAGAGTTCTGCTCGCAAGAATAGGCCTGAACAGAGAGTCCCGCAGGCCAGAAAGGCCCGAACGGAGAGTCTCGCAGGCGAGAATAGGCCCGAACGGAGAGTCCCGCAGGCCAGAATAGGAACGAATGGAGAGTCCCCCGTCCAGAATAGACCCAAAGAGAAGTCACGCCGGCGAGAATACTCCCAAACTGAGAATTCCACAGGCCAGCATAGGCCCAAAGAGTCCCGCAGGCAAGAATAGACCTGAATGGAGAGTCCCGCAGGCCAGAATTGCCCAAAAGGAGAGTCCTGCAGGTCAGAATAGGCCCAAACTGAGATTCCCGCAGGCAAGCATAGGCCCAAAAAGGGGAGCCCCGCAGGCAAGAACAGGCCTGAACAGAGTTCCACAGGCAAGAATAGGCTCGAACGGAGAGTCCCGCAATCAAGAATAGGCCGGAACGGAGATTCCTGCAGGCAAGAATAGGCACGAGTAGGGGAGCCGTGCAGGCAAGAAGAGGCCCGAACAGAATCCGGTAGGTGAGAATAGGCCTGAATGGAGAGTCCTGCAGGCCAGAATAGGGCTGAAGAGAAGTCACATAGGCGAGAATACTCCCAAACTGAGAATCCCGCAGGCCAGCATAGGACCGAACAGAGAGTCCTGCAGGCAAGAATAGACCTCAATGGAGAGTCCCGCAGACTAGAAAGGCCCGAACGGAGAGTCCCGCAGGCCAGAATAGGGCCGAAGAGAAGTCACACAGGCGAGAATACTCCCAAACTGAGAAACCTGCAGGCCAGAATAGTCCCAAATGGAGAAACCCACAGGCCAGAATAGGCCCAAATGGAGATTCCCGCAGGCAAGCATAGGTCCGAACAGAGTCCCGCAGGCCCAAATAGGCCCAAACGGAGATTCCCAGAGCAAGAATAGGCCTGAACAGAGTCCCGCAGTGAAGAATAGGCCCGAGTAGAGGAGCCGTGCAGGTAAGAAGAGGACCGAACAGAGTCCACAGGCAAGAATAGGCCCAAATGGAGAGTCCCGCAGGCAAGAATAGGCCCGAACGGAGATTCCTGCAGGTAAGAATAGGCATGTACGGAGTCCCATAGGCAAGAATACGCCCGAGTAGAGGAGACGTGCATGCAAGAAGAGACCTGAACAGAGTCCCGCAGGCAAGAATTGACTCGAACGGAGAGTCCCGTAGGCAAAAATAGGCCCAAATGGAGATTCCTGCAGGCAAGAATCGACCCGAACAGAGTCCCGCAGCCAAGAATAGGCCAGAATAGAGGAGCCCCGTAGACAAGAATGGACATGAATAGAGTCCCGCTGGCAAGAATAGGCCCAAACGGAGTGTCCCGCAGGCAAGAAAATCCAAATGGAGAGTCCCGCAGGCGAGAATAGACCCGAACGGAGAGTCCCGCAGGCAAGAATAGGCCCGAGTAGAGGAGCCGTGCAGGCAAAAAGAAGCCATAACAGAGTCCCGCAGGCCAGAATAGCCCCAAACGGAGAGGCCTGCAGGCAAGAATAGGCCCGAACGGAGAGTGCCGAAGCCCAGAAAGGCCCGAACGAAGAGTCCCGCAGGCGAGAATAGGCCCGAACGGAGAGTCCGCAGGCAAGCATAGGCCTGCACAGAGTCCTGCAGGCCAGAATAGGCCCGAACGGAGATTCCCAGAGGCAAGAATACGCCCAGAGTCCCGCAGACAAGAATAGGCCCAAGTAGAGGAGCCGTGCAGGCTAGAAGAGGCCCAAAAAGAGTCCCACAGGCAAGAGTACGCTTGAACGGAGAGTCGTGCAGGCGAGAATAAGCCCGAACGGAGAGTCCTCCAAGCCAGAATAGGCCCGAACGGAGATTCCCACAGGCAAGAATAGACTCGGAGAGTCCCGTAGGCAAAAATAGGCCCAAATATAGATTTCTGCAGGCAAGAATAGGCCCGAACAGAGTCCCGCAGGCAAGAATAGGCCCAAATAGAGGAGCCCCGTAGACAAGAATAGGCCCAAACAGAGTCCCGCTGACAAGAATAGGCCCGAACGGAGAGTCCCCCAGGCAAGAATAGGCTCGAACGGAGAGTCCCGCAGTCAAGAATAGGCCCGAACGGAGATTCCTGCAGGCAAGAATAGGCACGAACAGAGTCCCGCGGGCAAAAACAGACCTGAGTAGAGGAGCCATGCAGGCAAGAAGAGTCCTGAATAGAGTCCCGTTGGCAAGAATAAGCCCGAACGGAGTGTCCCGCAGGCAAGGAAATCCTAACGGAGACTCCCGCAGACGAGAACAGGCCCTAATGGAGAGTCCCGCAGGCCAAAATAGGCCCTAACGGAGATTCCCTCAGGCAAACCTCGGCCCGAACAGCGTCAGGAAGACCAAAATAGGCCCGAACAGAGATTCTGGAGCAAGAAGAGGCCCGAACAGAGTCCCCCAGGCAAGAATAGGCCCGAACGGAGAGTCCTGCAGGGAAGAATAGGCTCCAACAGAGAGTCCCGCAGGCAAGAATAGGCCCAAATAGAGATTCCTTCAGGCAAGAATAGGCCCGAACAGAGGAGCCCCGTAGGCAAGAATAGGCCCGAGTAGAGTTCCACCGGCAAGAAAAGGTCCAAACGGAGAGTCCCGCAGGCCAGAGAGGCCCGAAGAGTCTCGCAAGTGAGAATAGGCCCGAACGGAGAGTCCTGCAGGTCAGAATAGGCCCGAGAGTCCCGCAGGTGAGAATAGGCCGGAAGGGAAGTCCGGCAGGCGAGAATACTCCCAAACTGAGAATCCCGCAGGCCAGCATATACCTGAACAGAGAGTCCTTCCTGCAGGCAAGAATAGACCTGAACGGAGAGTCCCATAGGCCAGAAAGGCCTGAAGAGCGAGTCCTGCAGGCGAGAATAAGCCCGAACGGAGAGTCCCACAGGCCAGAATAGTCCCAAACGGAGAGTCCCGCAGGGGAGAATAGGCCCGAAGGAAGTCCCGCAGGTGAGAATACGCCCAAACTGAGAATCCCGCAGGCCAGCATAGGCCCGAAAAGAGTCCTGCAGGCAAGAATAGACCTGAACGGAGAGTCCCGAAGGCCAGAATAGGCCAGAATAGAGATTCCCGCAGGCAAGCACAGGCCCAAACAGAGTCCTGCAGGCTAGGATAGGCCCGAACGGAGATTCCCGGAGGCAAGAATACGGCTGAAAAACAGTCCCGGAGGCAAGAACAGGCCCAAGTGGAGGAGCCATGCAGGCAGAAGAGGCCCGAACAGATTCCTGCAGGCAAGAATAAGCCTGAATGGAGGAGCCCCATAGGAAAGAATAGGCCCGAATAGAGTCCCGCTGGCAAAAATAGGCCCGAGTAGAGGAGCCATGCAGGCAGAAGAGGCCCGAACAGAGTCCCCAGGCAAGAATAGGCCCGAACGGAGAGTCCCGCAGGCAAGAACAGGCTCGAACGGAGAGTCTTACAGGTAAGAATAGGCTCGAATGGAAATTCCCGCAGGCAAGATTAGGCCCGAATAGAGATTGCTGCAGGCAAGAATAGGCCCAAACAGAGTCCCGCAGGCCAGCATTGGCCCGAACGGAGAGACCTGCAGGCAAGAATAGACTCGAACGGAGAGTCCCGCAGGCAAAAATAGGCCTATATAGGGATTGCTGCAGGCAAGAATAGGCCCAAACAGAGTCCCGCAGGACAGAATAGGCCCGAACGGAGAGACCCGCAGGCGAGAATAGACCTGAACAGAGAACCCGCAGGCAAGAACAGGCTCGAACAGAGAGTCCCGCAGGCAAGAATAGGCTGTACGGAGATTCCTGCAGGCAAGAATAGGCACGAACACAGTCCGGCAGGCAAGAATAGGCCCGAGTAGAGGAGCCGTGCAGGCAAGAAGAGGCCCAAACAGAGTCCCGCAGGCAAGAATATGCCTGAATGGGGATTCCTGCAGGCAAGAATAGGCCCGAATAGAGGAGCCCCGTAGGCAAGAATAGGCCGGAATAGAGGAGCCGTGCAGGAAAGAAGAGGCCTGAACAGAGTCGAATAGGCCCGAATGGAGAGTCCCCCAGGCAAGAATAGGCTCGAACGGAGATTCCCGCAGGCAAGAATAGGCCCGCACGGAGATTCCTGGAGGCAAGAATAGGCCCGAATAAAGGAGCCCCGCAGGCAAGAATGGGCCCTAACAGAGTCCCACAGGCAAGAATAGGCCTGAATGCAGAGTCCCGCAGGCAAGAATAGTCCTTAATAGAGTCCCGCATGCACGAACAGGCCCGAATAGCAGAGCTCCACAGGCTAGAACAGGACCAAATAAAGGAGCTGCATAAGCTCAAGAGGCCCAGATAGAGGAGCCCCGGATGCAAGAGGAGACCCGAAAGGAGACTCCCACAGGCAAGATTAGGTCCGAACGGAGAGTACCGCAGTCAAGAATAGTCCAGAACGGTGAGTCCCGCAGGCGAGAATAGGCCCGAAGGCAAGTCCCGCAGGCGAGAATAGACCCAAACAGAGAATCCCGCAGGCAAGAATAGGCTTGAACGGAGAGTCCCGCAGGCAAGAATGGACCCGTACGGAGATTCCTGCAGGCAAAAATAGGCACGAACACAGTCCGGCAGGCAAGAATAGGCCCGAGTAGAGGAGCCGTGCAGGCAAGAAGAGGCCCAAACAGAGTCCTGCAGGCGAGAATACGCACAACCTGAGAAACCCGCAGGCCAGCATAGGCCCGAACGGAGAGTCCTGCAGGCAAGAATAGACCTGATCGGACAGTCCCGATGGCCAGAAAGGCCAGAACAGAGAGTCCCGCAGGCGAGGAAAGACCTGAACGGCGAGTCCCGCAGGCGAGAACAGGCCCGAACGGAGAGTCCCGCAGGCCAGAATAGGCCCGAACGGAGATTCCTGCAGGCAAAAATAGGCCCGAACAGAGTCCCGCAAGCAAGATTAGGCCCGAGTAGAGGACCCGTGCAGGCAAGAAGAGGCCCGAACAGAGTCTCACAGGCGAGAGTAGGCCCGACCGAAGAGTCCCACAGGCAAGAATAGGCCCAAATGGAGAGTCCCGCATGTAAGTATAGGTCCGAACAGAAAGTTGCAAAAGCAAGAATAGGCACGAAAGGAGAAACCTCTAGGCAACAATAGGCCCGAACAGAATCCTGCAGGAAAGAAGAGGCCCGAACAGAGTCCGGCCGTCAAGAATAGGCCCGAATGGAGAGTCCCGCAGGCAAGAATAGGCCCAAATGGAGATTCCTGCAGGCAAGAATAAGCCCAAATAGAGGAGCCCCGAAGGAAAGAATAGGCCCGAATAGAGTCCCGCTGGAAAAAAATAGGCCTGAGAAAAGGAGCCATGTAGGCAAGAAGAGGCCCGAACAGAGTCCCCAGGCAAGAATAGGCCTGAACGGAGAGTCCTGCAGGCAAGAATAGGTTCGATCGGAGAGTCTCGCAGGCAAGAATAGGCTCGAACGGAGATTCCCGCAGGCAAGAATAGGTCCGAACGGAAATTTCTACAGGTTAGAATAGGCCCAAACAGAGTCCCGCAAGCAAGAATAGACTCGAATGGAGAGTCCCGCAGGCAAAAATAGGCCTGAATAGAGATTGCTGCAGGCAAGAATAGGCCCAGAGTCCCGCAGGCCAGAACAGGCCCGAACGGAGAGACCCGCAGGCACGAATAGGCCCGAAGGGAAGTCTCGCAGGCAAAAATACGCCCAAACTGAGAATCCCGCAGGCCAGCCTAGGCCTGAACGGAGATTCCCGCAGGCAAGGATAGGATTGAACAGAGTCCCGCAGGCAAGAATAGGCCCAAGTAGAGGAGCCGTGCAGGAAAGAAGAGGCCCGAACAGAGTCCCGCAGGCAAGAATAGACCCAAATGGAGAGTATCGCAGGCAAGAATAGGCTCGAACGGAGAGTCCCGCAGGCAAGAATAGGCCCGTACGGAGATTCCTGCAGGCAAGAACAAGCATGAACAGAGTCCAGCAGGCAAGAATAGGCCCGAGTAGAGGAGCCATGCAAGCAAGAAGAGGATCAAACAGAGTCCCGTAGGCAAGAATAGGCCCGAATGGAGATTCCTTCAGGCAAGAATAGGCCTGAATAGAGGAGCCCCTTAGGCAAGAATAGGCCCGAGTAAAGTCCCACTGGCAAGAAAACGTCCAGAGAGTCCCGCAGGCCAGAAAGACCCAAACGGAGAGTCCCGCCAGTGAGAATAGGCCCAAACGGAGAGTCCTGCAGGTCAGAATAGACCAGAAAGGAGAATCCCGCAGGCGAGAATAGGCCCAAAGGGAAGTCCCACAGGCGAGAACACGCCCAAACTGAGAATCCCACAGGCCAGCATAGGCCGGAACGGAGAGTCCTGCAGGCAAGAATAGACCTGATCAGACAGTCCTGATGGCGAGAAAGGCCTGAACAGAGAGTTCCTCAGGCGAGGAAAGACCCGAACTGGCGAGTCCCGCAGGCGAGAATAGGCCTGAACGGAGAGTCCCGCAGGCCAGAATAGGCCTGAACGGAGATTTCTGCTGGCAAGCATAAGCTCTAACAGAGTCCCGCAAGCAAGAATAGGCCAGAGTAGAGTCCCGCTATCAAGAATAGGCCCGAACGGAGAGTCCCGCAGTTCAGAATGGTCCAAACGGAGACTCTCGCAGGCGAGAATAGGTCCGAATGGATAGTCCCGCAGGCCAGAACAGCAAAGAATGGAGAATCCCGTAGGCCACAATAGGCCCGAATAAAGGAGCCCCACAGGCAAGAATAGGCCTGAACAGAGTCTCACAGGCAAGACCAGGCCCGAATAGAGGAGCTCCGCACTAATGAACAGGCCCGAGTAGCAGAACCGGGCACGCATGAACAGACCGTGTAGCGCAGCCCTGCACGTACGCTCTGGCCCGAGTAGAGAGGGCATGCACGCATGAACAGGCCCGAATAGCAGAGCTCTGCAGGCTAGAACAGAACCAAATAAAGAAGCTCCGTAAGCACAAAAGGGTCTAATAGAGGAGCCCCGCATGGAAGAGGAGACCTGAAAGGAGACTCCCGGAAGCAAGATTAGGTCCGAACGGAGAGTTCGGCAGGGAAGAATAGTCCTGAACGGAGAGTCCCACATTCAAGAATAGGCCCGAATGGAGAGACATGCAAGCAAGAACAGGCCCGAACAGAGATTCCTGCAGGCAATACTAGGCATCCTCCGGTGGCACACTGCATGTACGTCACTTCTCCGAAGACAAGGCCGAAATCAGGACATCCAGAGCCCAAGCAGTCCAGAGTCTGCAGATGGCAGCATAGGGATCACCTCTTTGCCACGTACAGGAGGGAGGCCTGGGCCGTACACTGGCTCTGCTAGAGCTCCATGACCTCAGCTAGTTTCCCTGACCTTTGGCCCGTGCCTTCGTGAGTGTGTGATCCCTAGATACACTTCTCCTTCAACCACTCTGAATCCGCTACCCGCGGATACCTGAGCGTGGGCATTAACATCTATCACTGCCTGGAGTGTCACAGGTCACTAGGTGTCTAGGTTCAGGATGACCTTGGCTGTCTTCTGCCCAAGCAAGGAGCCTAATCCTTCAAAGGCAATGAGGACACGTGGTCACTGGGCGATATCCTGTCTTTCATCTGAACACTGGTCCACATGAGGGTAAAGTGGCCAGGTAGGCCAGGTGAAGGCTGAGTGCGGGGCCTAAGGCTTCTTTCCCAATCACCATGGAGACAGCCACCGCAAGGCTGGGCGGAACTTCTGACAGGGACGTGTCACAAACACTGAGCCAAAGGAGAGGTCCAGCCTAGCAGGCCAGTTTCCCAGAGCCCTCCATTTTACCCATGGACGCACAACGGCCCCTTCTGTTTTTGGCCACAAAATCGAGGGCACCCAGGGAATCATTCACAGTAGGCAACCACTGATGTGGACATGTTCAACCCACTGAGACAGCAGGCAGGTACCTCTTTTCGACTTACACTAGGATATCAGTAGGCAAGGTGCCCTTCCTCAGCATCTATGGCCCCTCTCTGTATGTTATCATTCAGAGAAATCTCTTCGTTCTACCCCTGAGACACATCACAAGTATGAGGGGCCAGAGAGAGAGCCTGGAGATGAAACGGGGGAGGCTTCTGGCTGGACCGCTTCCCCGTGGGTAGACAATAGCAGGTAGTCTCTCTGGAAGCTCTCAGCTTCTGTTGATTGACATGGGCAATACAGTAGGGGCGGACCCTGGCCAGGTGGAGCTTGTGGGCAGATTTAACCTCTCCGGCGACGAATAATTCTGCTGCAGCTTTGTTTGGTGAAAACCTCCCCCCGCCACCTCGGAAGGGCAGAGAACATTGACTCACACCTGCCAGGGGCCTTTCCTGGGACTAAAGATCCCAAACTGGTCTCGATGTCGTCACCCTCTCAGCACACACCTTTCCTGCACACATAATCCTGCCTTTCTCCGTCAGTGCCTTATCCTACTAGGAAACAAAGAATGCCGCTCAAAAAGGCCGGTGCCGGGGGGTGGAGCCAAGATGGCGGACTAGGCAGACGCTACCTCGGATCCCTCTTACAACAAAGACACGGAAAAACAAGTGAATCGATCACATACATAACAAGCTACGAACCCTGAACAACAAACACAGATTTAGAGACGGAGAACGAACTAATACGGGGAAGCAGCGATTGTTTCCAGAGCCTGGAGCCAGCGTACCAGTCAGGTACGGCACAAGCACAGAGAGCGGCTCCACCCCCCTGAACTAACCCTGGGAGGGGGACCAGCCGGTTCCACAGGCAGCGTGGGACGCAGCCGGTAGGAGAAGTCCCCGGGAGGCAGTGACTGGTCTTGGAGCAGAAAGAGCAGCGTCCGAGCCAGGGAACCGTCCCGCAGGGATTTGGACTGGACGCAGGTACGGCATAAACACGGAGAGTTGCTCCACCCCCCTGAACTAACCACGGGAAGGGGACCAGCCGGGTCACGCAGGCGGCGTGGGACGCAGCTGGTAGGAGAAGTCCCTGGGAGGCAGCGACTGGTATTGGAGCGGGGAGAACAGCGTCCCAGCCGGAACACTGGGTCACGGCACAAGCACGGGGACCTGCTCCACCCATCTGAACTAACCCCGGGAGGAGGCCCAACTGGTTCTCGGGGGCGGCACAGCCACGCGGCTGGAGGGACGAGAAGTCCCCGGGAGGCAGCGACTGATTTTGGAGTCGAGGGTGCACCGTCCCAGTAGGGGAGCCTTGACGCTGGGCGTGGGGCTGGAAGCGGAGGATCTGACCGTGACTCCAGCGGGCCAGACCCCCCGGGGGCAATCTCCACACAGCCAGCACACATAGGCGACGCGCCCCACGGGAGTCGCAGATATAATAGTCATTCCAAGCAAGACAAGCAACTCCGGCTATATTCTGAGGTGCTACTCTCCTATCTCTCTGTTCCCTCCCCCACCCTCCCCAGGCGGCTTCATTAACATCTGAATAGCCTGAGCCAGAGGGAGAACTCTGATAGGGATCTGACTGCATTTTTTTTTAGCGAATTTTCTGGAAAAACTAGTTTCCCAGTGATGGCTCGGAGACAACAATCCATATCAAACCACTTAAAGAAGCAGACCATGACAGCTTCTCCAACCCTCCAAACAAAAGAATCAAAATCTTTCCCAAATGAAGATACAATCTTGGAATTATCAGATACAGAATATAAAAAACTAATTTACAGAATGCTTAACGATATCACAAATGAAATTAGGATAACTGCAGAAAAAGCCAAGGAACACACTGATAAAACTGTTGAAGAACTCAAAAAGATTATTCAAGAACATAGTGGAAAAATTAATAAGTTGCAAGAATCCATAGAGAGACAACATGTAGAAATCCAAAAGATTAACAATAAAATAACAGAATTAGACAACGCACTAGGAAGTCAGAGGAGCAGACTCGAGCAATTAGAATGCAGACTGGGACATCTGGAGGACCAGGGAATCAACACCAACATAGCTGACAAAAAATCAGATAAAAGAATTAAAAAAAATGAAGAAACCCTAAGAATTATGTGGGACTCTATCAAGAAGGATAACCTGCGGGTGATTGGAGTCCCAGAACAGGGAGGGGGGACAGAAAACACAGAGAAAATAGTTGAACTCCTGACAGAAAACTTCCCTGACATTATGAAAGACAAAAGGATATCTATCCAAGATGCTCATCGAACCCCATTTAAGATTGATCCAAAAAGAAAAACACCAAGACATATTATCATCAAACTCACCAAAACCAAAGATAAACAGAAAATTTTAAAAGCAGCCAGAGAGAAAAGAAAGGTTTCCTTCAAGGGAGAATCAGTAAGAATATGTTCTGACTACTCAGGAGAAACCATGCAGGCAAGAAGGGAATGGGACGACATATACAGAACACTGAAGGAGAAAAACTGCCAGCCAAGGATCATATATCCAGCAAAACTCTCTCTGAAATATGAAGGTGAAATTAAGGTATTTACAGACAAACACAAGTTTAGAGAATTTGCAAAAACCAAACCAAAGCTACAAGAAATACTAAAGGATATTGTTTGGTCAGAGAACCAATAATATCAGATATCATCACAACACAAGGTCACAAAACAGAACGTCCTGATATCAACTCAAATAGGGAAATCACAAAAACAAATTAAGATTAATTAAAAAAAAAATACACATAACAGGGAATCATGGAAGTCAATAGGTAAAAGATCACAATAATCAAAAAGAGGGACTAAATATAGGAGGCATTGAACTGCCATATGGAGAGTGATACAAGGCGATATAGAACAATACAAGTTAGGTTTTTACTTAGAAAAATAGGGGTAAATAATAAGGTAACCACAAAAAGGTATAACAACTCTATAACTCAAGATAAAAACCAAGAAAAACGTAACGACTCAACTAACATAAAGTCAAGCGCTATGAAAATGAGGATCTCACAATTTACTAAGAAAAACGCCTCAGCACAAAAAAGTATGTGGAAAAATGAAATGGCCAACAACACACATAAAAAGGCATCAAAATGACAGCACTAAAAACTTATTTATCTATAATTACCCTGAATGTAAATGGACTAAATGCACCAATAAAGAGACAGAGAGTCACAGACTGGATAAAGAAACACGATCCATCTATATGCTGCCTACAAGAGACGCACCTTAGACTTAGAGACACAAACAAACTAAAACTAAAAGGATGGAAAAAAGTATATCAAGCAAACAATAAGCAAAAAAGAAGAGGAGTAGCAATATTAATTTCTGACAAAATAGACTTTAGACTTAAATCCACCACAAAGGATAAAGAAGGACACTATATAATAAGAAAAGGGACAATTGATCAGGAAGACATAACCATATTAAATATTTATGCACCAAATGACAGGGCTGCAAGATACATAAATCAAATTTTAACAGAATTGAAAAGCGAGATAGATACCTCCACAATTATAGTAGGAGACTTCAACACACCACTTTCGGAGAAGGACAGGACATCCAGTAAGAAGCTCAACAGAGACACGGAAGATCTAATTACAACAATCAACCAACTTGACCTCATTGACTTATACAGAACCCTCCACCCAACTGCTGCCAAATATACTTTTTTTTCTAGCGCACATGGAACATTCTCTAGAATAGACCACATATTAGGTCATAAAACAAACCTTTGCAGAGTCCAAAACATCGAAATATTACAAAGCATCTTCTCAGACCACAAGGCAATAAAACTAGAGATCAATAACAGAAAAACTAGGGAAAAGAAATCAAATACTTGGAAAATGAACAACACCCTTCTGAAAAAAGACTGGGTTATAGAAGACATTAAGGAGGGAATAAGGAAATTCATAGAAAGCAACGAGAATGAAAATACTTCCTATCAAAACCTCTGGGACACAGCAAAAGCAGTGCTCAGAGGCCAATTTATATCGATAAATGCACACATACAAAAAGAAGAAAGAGCCAAAATCAGAGAACTGTCCCTACAACTTGAACAAATAGAAACTGAGCAACAAAAGAATCCATCAGGCACCAGAAGGAAACAAATAATAAAAATTAGAGCTGAACTAAATGAATTAGAGAACAGAAAAACAATTGAAAGAATTAACAAAGCCAAAAGCTGGTTCTTTGAAAAAATTAACAAAATTGATAAACCATTGGCTAGACTGACTAAAGAAATACAGGAAAGGAAACAAATAACCCGAATAAGAAATGAGAAGGACCACATCACAACAGAACCAAATGAAATTAAAAGAATCATTTCAGATTATTATGAAAAATTGTACTCTAACAAATTTGAAAACCTAGAAGAAATGGATGAATTCCTGGAAAAACACTACCTACCTAAACTAACACATTCACAAGTAGAACAACTAAATAGACCCATAACAAAAAAAGAGATTGAAACGGTAATCAAAAAACTCCCAACAAAAAAAAGCCCTGGCCCGGACGGCTTCACTGCAGAGTTCTACCATACTTTCAGAGAAGAGTTAACACCACTACTACTAAAGGTATTCCAAAGCATAGAAAATGACGGAATACTACCCAACTCATTCTATGAAGCCACCATCTCCCTGATACCAAAACCAGGTAAAGACATTACAAAGAAAGAAAATTATAGACCTATATCTCTCATGAACATTGATGCAAAAATCCTCAACAAAATTCTAGCCAATAGAATCCAACAACACATCAAAAAAATAATTCACCCTGATCAAGTGGGATTTATACCAGGTATGCAAGGCTGGTTTAATATCAGAAACACCATTAATGTAATCCATCACATAAATAAAACAAAAGACAAAAACCACATGATCTTATCAATTGATGCAGAAAAGGCATTTGACAAAGTCCAACACCCATTTATGATAAAAACTCTTACCAAAATAGGAATTGAAGGAAAATTCCTCAACATAATAAAGGGCATCTATGCAAAGCCAACAGCCAATATCACTCTAAATGGAGAGAACCTGAAAGCATTTCCCTTGAGAACGGGAACCAGACAAGGATGCCCTTTATCACCGCTCTTATTCAACATCGTGTTGGAAGTCCTAGCCAGGGCAATCAGGCTAGACAAAGAAATAAAAGGTATCCGGATTGGCAAGGAAGAAGTAAAGTTATCACTATTTGCAGATGACATGATTATATACACAGAAAACCCTAAGGAATCCTCCAGAAAACTACTGAAACTAATAGAAGAGTTTGGCAGAGTCTCAGGTTATAAAATAAACATACAAAAATCACTTGGATTCCTCTACATCAACAAAAAGAACACCGAAGAGGAAATAACCAAATCAATACCATTCACAGTAGCCCCCAAGAAGATAAGATACTTAGGAATAAATCTTACCAAGAATGTAAAAGACCTATACAAAGAAAACTACAAAGCTCTACTACAAGAAATTCAAAAGGACATACTTAAGTGGAAAAACATACCCTGCTCATGGATAGGAAGACTTAACATAGTAAAAATGTCTATTCTACCAAAAGTCATCTATACATTTAACGCACTTACGATCCAAATTCCAATGTCATATTTTAAGGGGATAGAGAAACAAATCACCAATTTCATATGGAAGGGAAAGAAGCCCCGGATAAGCAAAGCACTACTGAAAAAGAAGAAGAAAGTGGGAGGCCTCACCTTACCTGACTTCAGAACCTATTATACAGCCACAGTAGTCAAAACAGCCTGGTATTGGTACAACAACAGACACATAGACCAATGGAACAGAATTGAGAACCCAGACATAGATCCATCCACGTATGAGCAGCTGATATTTGACAAAGGACCAGGGTCAATTAACTGGGGAAAAGATAGCCTTTTTAACAAATGGTGCTGGCATAACTGGATATCCCTTTGCAAAAAAATGAAACAGAACCCATACCTCACACCATGCACAAAAACTAACTCCAAGTGGATCAAAGACCTAAACATAAAGACTAAAACGATAAAGATCATGGAAGAAAAAATTGGGACAACCCTAGGAGCCCTAATACAAGGTATAAACAGAATACAAAACATTACCAAAAATGATGAAGAGAAACCAGATAACTGGGAGCTCCTAAAAATCAAACACCTATGCTCATCTAAAGACTTCTCCAAAAGAGTAAAAAGACCACCTACAGATTGGGAAAGAATTTTCAGCTATGACATCTCCGACCAGCGCCTGATCTCTAAAATCTACATGATTCTGTCAAAACTCAACCACAAAAAGACAAACAACCCAATCAAGAAGTGGGCAAAGGATATGAACACACATTTCACTAAAGAAGATATTCAGGCAGCCAACAGATACATGAGAAAATGCTCTCGATCATTAGCCATTAGAGAAATGCAAATTAAAACTACGATGAGATTCCATCTCACACCAGCAAGGCTGGCATTAATCCAAAAAACACAAAATAATAAATGTTGGAGAGGCTGCGGAGAGATTGGAACTCTCATACACTGCTGGTGGGAATGTAAAATGGTACAACCACTTTGGAAATCTATCTGGCGTTATCTTAAACAGTTAGAAATAGAACTACCATACAACCCAGAAATCCCACTCCTAGGAATATACCCTAGAGATACAAGAGCCTTCATACAAACAGATATATGCACACCCATGTTTATTGCAGCTCTGTTTACAATAGCAAAAAGCTGGAAGCAACCAAGGTGTCCATCAACGGATGAATGGGTAAATAAATTGTGGTATATTCACACAATGGAATACTACGCATCGATAAAGAACAGTGACGAATCTCTGAAACATTTCATAACATGGAGGAACCTGGAAGGCATTATGCTGAGCGAAATGAGTCAGAGGCAAAAGGACAAATATTGTATAAGACCACTATTATAAGATCTTGAGAAATAGTAAACCTGAGAAGAACACATACTTTTGTGGTTACGAGGGGGGGGAGGGAGGGAGGGTGGGAGAGGGTTTTTTATTGATTAATCAGTAGATACGAACTGCTTTAGGTGAAGGGAAAGACAACACTCAATACATGGAAGGTCAGCTCAATTGGACTGGACCAAAAGCAAAGAAGTTTCCGGGATAAAA
Source organism: Loxodonta africana (assembly GCF_030014295.1). Classification (NCBI taxonomy): domain Eukaryota; kingdom Metazoa; phylum Chordata; class Mammalia; order Proboscidea; family Elephantidae; genus Loxodonta; species Loxodonta africana. The sequence goes on along the minus strand of NW_026974871.1, from coordinate 378,561 downwards.
TGAATGCGTCAAAGGTCAGCGGAGCAAGTGCGGGGGTCTGGGGAACATGGTCTGCGGAGACTTCTAAGTCAATTGGCAAAATAATTCTATTATGAAATCATTCTGCATCCCACTTTGAAATGTGGCTTCTGGGGTCTTAAATGCTAACAAGCAGCCATCTAAGATGCAGCAATTGGTCTCAACCCACCTGGAGCAAAGGAAAATGAAGAACACCAAGGCCACACGACAACTAAGAGCCCAAGAGACAGAAAGGGCTACATGAACCAGCGACCTACATCATCCTGAGACCAGAAGAACTAGTTGGTGTCCAGCCACAATCGATGACTGCCCTGACAGGGAGCACAACAGAGGACCCCTGAGGGAGCAGGAGATCAGTGGGATGCAGACCCCAAATTCTCATAAAAAGACCAAACTTAATGGTCTGACTGAGACTGGAGGAACCCCGGCGGCCATGCTCCCCAGACCTTCAGTTGACACAGGACAGGAACCATCCCCGAAGACAACTCATCAGAAATGAAAGGGACTGGTCAGCGGGTGGGAGAGAGACGCTGATGAAGAGTGAGCTAATTATATCAGGTGGACACTTGAGATTGTGTTGGCAACTCTTGTCTGGAGGGGGGATGGGAGGATAGAGAGAGAGGGAAGCCGGCAAAATTGTCAAGAAAGGAGAGACTGAAAGGGCTGACTCAAGAGGGGGAGAGCAAGTGGGAGTAGGGAGTGAGATGTATGTAAACTTATATGTGACAGACTGATTGGATTTGTAAACGTTCACTTGAAGCTTAATAAAAGTTATTAAAAAAAAAAAAAAGGCCGATGCCAGGGTAATCGAGGAGACACTGCCATTTTGCAAATGTTTGCTGTCTACATGTCCCCGCCTCCAGTGCAAGGCTGCATATGCGGCCGGGCTCCGAAGGCAAGGCTGAAATCCTGGCAGCCTGGGCCCCAGCAGTCCAATGGTTTATGGACGTGGGGACACGGATGACCTGTTTGCCACATACAGGAGAAATCCTTGGGCCCTTCACTGGCTCGCCATTCAGCTCCACGACGTCCACTACTGGCCCTGGCCTTTGGCCGGTGCCCCATTGAACGTGTGATCCGGAGCGATGTTTCTCCACCCATCACTATCATTCTGCCACCAGGGGATATGTGAGTGTGGGAGTCACCATTTGTCACTGGCAGCAGCGTCACAAGTCACTAGACTTCCAGGTACCCGCAGACCTAGGCTGCCTTCTGCCTCAGGCAAGGTCCCGAATCCTATATCCCAGATGCTGACCCCTGGGCACTGGCAGACATTCATTTTGATCAACACAGAGGTCTGAGTGAGGGTCAGCAGGCCAGGTAGGTGAAATGAAGGCCAGGTGGGTGGGACTAAGGCTTCTTTGCCATCACCATGGAGATAGTCCCCCCACCGCAAGAGTGGGCGCAGCTTATGATGGGCCTGGTGACAAGACTCAGCCAATGGCAGAGATCCAGCCCGCCAGGTAGATGACACAGGGCCCTCCATTGTGACCTATGACACCTAGTGGCCACAGGATTTGAGCACACCCTAGGAAAGGCTACGCAGGCACAAGGGAGCCCCTGGTGCGGACTGCTTCAGGGCATTGGCAGAGCAGGCCAGGGTCCAATTTTCCCACTTTCCTCAGGATATCAGTACGCAAGACATCCCCACTCAGCATCTCTTGCCTCTCTCTCTGTGTCTGTCTCTGTATGTGTTCATTCTACAAAATCTGTTCCTTCTCCCCCCCAGTCATCTCACAGCTTGGAGTGCCTGACAGAGTGCCTAGAGACGAAGGAGGAAAGGGGGAAGGCCTCTGGCTCTACTGGTTGCCCATGGGCAGAGAAGATCTGGTAGTCTATCTGGAAGGTCTAGAGAGTAGTGATTGACTGGGGAGCTTACATCACGGTTGGACTGTGGCCGGGTGAACCTTGGTGACCTGTGGCAGCCTCTCCGGAGACTACTAATTCCGCTGATAACATTGTATTCAAATACCCGGCTGAGTGCCATGGGCAGAAAACATTGACACATACCTGCCAGAGGCCTGTCCTGGGTGTGAAGAGTCCACCCTGGTCTCCAGCAACTCATCATCTCAGCACACACTTTGCCTGCACACATGGAATCCGCCTCTCTCCACGAATGCCTTCTCCTGCTAGGAAACACAGGATGGTACTCAGCCAAAGGAGAGCACAGGCAAAGTCAAATGAAGCCCCCATTGTCAAGATCTTGCTTCTGCTGGGCCACAGCCCCCGGTGGCACACTGCATGCGCGTCACTTCTCCAAAGAGAAGGCCGACATGCAGGCATCCAGGACCCCGGCAGTCCAGAGTCTGCGGATGGCAGCATACTCTGCGGATGGTGGCACCTCTTTGCCACGTACAGGAGGGAGGCCTGGGCCCTAGACTGGCTCCGCTAGAGCTCCACGACCTCAGCTATTTTCCCTGACCTTTGGCCCGTGCCCTCATGAGAGTGTGATCTCTAGTTACACTTCTCCTCCGACCACTCTCGATCTGCCACCTGCGGATACCTGAGCGTGGAAATCAACATCTATCACTGGCTGCAGTGTCACAGGTCACTAGGTGTCTAGGCTCAGGCTGACCTTGGCTGTCTTCTGTCCAGGCAAGGAGCCTAATCCTTCAAAGGAAATGAGGACACGTGGTCACTGGCCGACATCCTTTCTTTCATCCACACAGCGGTCTAGATGAGGGGAAAGAGGCCAGGTAGGCCAGGTGAAGGCTGAGTGCGGGGCCTAAGGATTCTTTCCCAATCACCATGGAGACAGCCACCAGAAGGCTGGCCGGAACTTCTGACGCGGACGGGTCACAAACACTGAGCCAATAGGAGAAGTCCAGCCTAACCGGCCAGTTCCGCACAGCCCTCCATTGTACCCATGGACACACAACGGCCCCTTGTGTCTTTGGCCACAAAATCGAGGGCACCCAGGGAATAACTTCACAGTAGGCAACCCCTGATGTGGACATGTTCCACACACTGGGACAGCAGGCAGGTACCTCTTTTCCACTTACTCTAGGATATCAGTAGGCAAGGCACCCTTCCTCAGCATCTATGGCCCCTCTCTGTATGTGTTCGTTCAGAGAAATCTCTTCGTTCTACCCCTGAGACACATCACAAGTATGAGGGGCCAGAGAGAGAGCCTGGAGATGAAACGGGGGAGGCTTCCGGCTGGACCGCTTCCCCGTGGGTAGATAATAGCAGGTAGTCTCTCCGGAAGGTGTGAGCTTGTGTTGATTGACATGCACAATACAGTAGGGGTGGACCCTGGCTAGCTGGAGCTTGTGGGCAGATGCAACCTCTCCGGCGACGATTACTTCCACTGCTGCTTTGTTTGGTGAAAACCTCCCCCCCCCCACTCCGCCAACTCAGATGGGCAGAGAACATTGACCCACACCTGCCAGGGGCCTTTCCTGGGACTAAAGATCCCAACCTGGTCTCAACGTCGTCACCCTCTCAGCACACACCTTTCCTGCACACATAAAATCCTGCCCTTCTCCGTCAGGGCCTTATCCTACTAGGAAACAAAGCATGCAGCTAAAAAAGGCCGATGCCAGGGAAATCGAGGAGACACCGCCATTTTCCAAATTTTTGCTGTCTACATGTCCCCGCCTCCGGTGCCAGGCTGCGTATGTGGCCGGGCCTTCAAAGGAAATGAGGACATGTGGTCACTGGCCGACATCCTTTAACCAGCACTGAGTCCCTGGTCAGCATCCTGGAGTCCTGGCAAGAAGAGCCAGGTACCTCCAGGAGCATCTGGAGGAGGAGACAGGGGCTGAAGAGGCTACCACACCTACTGGTGCTGCTACACATGTGGGAGACCTGGCTGCAGAGGGTGCAGGCATGGCCTCAAGGTCAAAGGAGAAAGCACCTGAAGACGTGCTAGGACTCTTAGACTGAGAGAAGCAGGGTGTCTGGACTGCAAAATATGCACCCTTCAGGGAAGAACTTCATTCAGGCTTCTTAAACCCACCTCACCTGGAAGATCCATCCTTTTAGCCTTGTGCCCCTTCCATACCCCATCTAGTACATGGACAGATCCAGCCCTAGAGCACCAGGGTGGAACAAGCCCCAGGATAGCTGTCCGAAGACATGAGGTCCACTCCAAATCTCCCCCCGCCAAGGAGAGAAGAGGACAAGATTCATCTGCAGATGAGGTCTCAGGGCCCTGGGAATGAGCACAATGTTTGTAAGGAAAGAGAAATGGGATTTCAGGGAGACATGGAAGTCTGAGAAAGAGCCTCTGCAAAGATAACTCTAAGGGAGGTGTGATTGTCAAGGTGGGCTGGGCACTGAGTTCTTTGTAGTAGAAGGTACCAGACAGAAGCCAGACTCTGGGGGGAACCTGCCTGCCGGTGAGCAGTGAGCATAAAACCCTAAACCAATGAGAATCGAATCCCTTCCCAGCAGCTTCTGCACAGATCAGTGATGTTTACTTGGTCTTTCTCTTTTCTGTGGTCTAACCTGATCTGTCCTGAGATCAGACAGTTGGAATAGAAAAGCCTGACTGAGATGAAACGAGCAAAGAGAAGACAAGGCTTCCTAAATCTGCTGAAGACAGAACACAGATAACCAAAGGTGAGGATGGAAAGAAACAGATTGAGTTCCAAGTCCCATCCACAGTATCCCAGGGCCTGGGAATCCCTGGAAGTGCCAGAGGTGTGTACTCCCTGGGAGATGCGACCCCAAGTGTCAGAGAAAGCCCTATGGAGCAAGGAAGGGAGGGCAGGGCCTCTAGGATGGGCACTTCCATACAGGCTGCCCATGTGAATTTCTCAGAGTGACCGTGACAGATCCTGAGAGGGACAGTTTGAGGCAAAGGAAAGTAAGTTTTCTGAAGAGGGGTGAATTCCACAGTCTCCTAATAATGAAAGAGAAATCCTGTCCTGCTCAGAGGTACTGAGTAGGAGGGATTGTGAATTCCCATCCTGCACAGAGGTTGGCTGGGAAGTTCAACTGTTTAAAGACAATGTGGCCAAAGTCTTCTTTATCTTTCAAAGATATATCTTTAACTTCCTGCAAATTCAATCCTGGAAAAAAGCCTAGAATATACAAGCGTGGGTTTTTCAGGAGAGCAACAAGGGGAGAAGGTGATAGTGGCATATCAGAGAAGGAGAACAATAGTCTAATGGTCCCTGTGTCACTTAATGAACCACACATGGTGTCCAGCATTCTTCCTTATCTGTAGACATGTAAATGCAGTAGATGTTTTAGCAATAACTGAATTAATCCTCACAGAATTCTTTTTGGCCATTTCGAGGTATAGAGACCAGAAGAAGTCATTAGTTACAAGAGCAAGCAATAATTCGCTGGTCTGAATTTTGTTCAATTTCTGTGTTTGCCCTTCATAGATTCATAAAAGTCTCTGAATCTGGCATTGAAGACAGTGTTTTCTCTATTGTTATGGATTGAATAGTGTCCCCCAAAATGTGTGTCAACCTGGCCAGACCATGATTCCCAGTATTGTGTGGTTGTCCTGTATTTTGTGATCTGATGTGATTACTTATGTGTTGTAAATTCTAACCTCTGTGATGTTAACGAGGCGGGATTACAGGCAGTTAGGTTAATGAGGGAGGACACAATCTACAGGATTAGGGTGAGTCTTGAGTCAGTCTCTTTTGAGATACAAAGAGAAAAGTGAGCAGAAATGAGAGGGACCTCATACCACCAAGGAAGAAGTGCCTGGAGTGGAGCACGTCTTTTTGACCCAGCGTCCACGCGCTGAGCATTTCCTAGGCCAGGGGAAGATAGATGACAAGGACCTTCCCCCAGAGCCACAAAGAGAGAAAGCTTTCTCCTAGAGCTGGTGCCCTGACTTCAAACTTCTTGCTTCTTAAACTGAGAGAACGAGTTTCTGTTTGTTAAAGCCATCCACTTCTGGTATCTCTGCTATAGCCACACTAGATAACTAAAAAACATATATATAAAATAGTAAAAAAAAAAAGTTTCAAATACACACACATACATGTATGATGTTACTAAACTTTAAAAGGTTTTACATTCTTATAACACATTTAACAATAGAGATTTGTATACAGAAGTTGTAATAAGAGCCATCCCCACATAAGTATATTGTACCTGCTCCCCCAAAGTGTCCAGTGTCCAAAGATACATATGTACCCTTTTACACACTTCTTTTTGTCGGGACACATCTAAGTACATTCATTTGTGTCTTTTTATGGAAATTAGGTCACACTCTACCCATGTTTTTCTCTGAATCACTCTTCACTTGACAATTTTTCATGGTTCCTCTAAATCAGCAGACATGGAAGAAGCACTCTTTTTGGTTCTTCTCATTTTTAACTCCCACCACTCTTCTGTCAGTTTGTTGTACTGTGGTGGCTTGCATGTTGCTGTGATGTTGGAAGCTATGCCACCGGTATTTCAAATACCACCAGGGTCACCCATGGTAGACAGCTTTGAGTGGAGCTCTGGATTTAGACAGACTAGGAAAAAGGACCTAGTGATCTATTTCTAAAAAAAAAACTGGCCAGTGAAATCTTACAAATAGTACTGGAACACTGATTGAATGACAGAGGATAACCCCTTAGGTTGGAAAGCACTCAAAATATGAGTAGGGAAGAGCTACCTCCTCAAAGTAGATCCCACTTTAATGATATTTGCTGATGGGGCACAACTCATAATGAGAAGAAACTGACGCAAATATCCTTTAATAATCAGAATGTGGAATGAAGGAAGTATGAATCTAGAGAAATTGGAAGTCATCAAAAATGAAATGGAATGCATAAAGGTCAGTGATCCAAGGCATTAGTGAGCTGAAAGAGCTTGGTTTTGGACATTTTAAACTAGACAATGATATGTTCTACTATGCCAGGATTGAGATACTGAAGAGAACGGCATCATATTCATCGATAAAAAGAACATTTCAAGATCTGTTCTGAAGTACAACACTACAAGCAATAGGATAATATCCACAGGCCTACCAGGAAGACCAGTTAATAAGACTATTATTCAAATTCACACACAAATCATGAATGTGAAAGATGAAGAAGTTGAAGGTTTTTACCAAGTTCCGCAGTTTGAAACTGATCAAACGTGATGCATTGATCAATCAAGATGTACTGATAATTACGTAACTGGAATGCGAAGTTGAAAACAAAGCAGACAAATCAGCAGTTGGAAAATAAGGTATTGATGATAGAAATGACAATGAAGCTTACATGATAGAATTTGGCAAGACCAATGACTTATTCATTGCACATACCTTTCATCAGGAATATAAACAGTGACTATACTCGTGAACCATTCCAGACAGAATAGACAGGAATCAAATTTGTGGAAGGTGATGATGGAGAAGGTTAATATCATGAGTCAGAATCAGGCCAGGGGCTGACTGCAGAACAGATGATCAGTTGCTCATATTCACGTTCAAGTTGAAGCTGAAGAAAATTAAAACAAGTCCATGAGTCAAAGTATGCCCTTGAGTATATCAAACCTGAATTTAGAGACCATCTCAAGAATAGATTTGATGCACTGCACACTAATGATCGAAGACAGATTAGTTGTGGGATGATAGCAAGGACATCATATATGAAAAAAACAAAAAGTCATTAGAAAGACAGGAAAGAAAGCAAACACCAAAGAGGATGTCACAAGAGACTCTGAATCTTGCTCTTGAATGTACAGTAGCTAAAGAGAATGGAAGGAAAAATAAAGTAAAAGAGCTCCATAGAATACCTGAAAGGGAAGCTGGAGAAGACAAAGTATGATAATATAATGTGAACAGATCTGGAGTTAGAAAACCAAAAGGGAAGAAAACACCTGGCATTTATCTCAAGCTGAAAGAACTGAAGGAAATATTCAAGCCTCTAGGTGCAATACTGAAGGATTCTATGGGCAAAATATCGAACAACAGAGGAAACATCAAAAGAAGATGGAAGGAATACACAGACTCAGTACACGAAAAAGAATTGGTCGACGTTCAACCATACCAGGAGGTAGCATAGGATCAAGAGCTGATGGTACTGAAGGTAGAACTCCAAGCTGCACTGAAGGCATTGGCAAAAAACATGGCTCCAGGAATTGATGGCGTACCAAATGAGATGTTTCAACACAGGGACGCAGTGGTGGAGGCGCTCACTTCACTATTCCAATATATGTGGAAGACAGCTACCTGACCAAATGACTGAAAGAGATCTATATGTGTGCCCATTCCAAAGAGAGGTGGTCCAACGCAATGCGGAAATTATCGAGCAATGTCATTAACATCACACGCAAGAAAACTTTTGCTGAATATAATTTAAAAACAGTTGCAGCAGTACACAGACACGGAACTACCAAAAATTCAAGTTGGATTCAGAGGAAGACATAGAACGTGGGATATCATTTCTGATGTCTGATGGAAATTGGCTGAAAGTAGACAATATCAGTAAGATGTTTACCTATTTTTGTTTACTATACAAGCACACTCAGCTGTGTGGCTCATGACAAATTATGGATAGCTTAGCAAAGAATGGGAATTCCAGAACACTTAACTGTATTCATGCAGAATATCTGCATAGACCAAGAGGCAGTCATTTGAGTAGAACAAGGGGATACTGTGTGGTTTAAAATCAGAAAGTTATGTGTCATGGTGGTATCCTTTCACCATACTTACTCAATCTGTATGCTGAGCAAGTAATCTGAGAAGCTCGTCTGTAAGAAGAACATGGCATTAGTTTTGGAGAAAGATTCACTAACAACCTATGATATGCAGCTGATACGACCTTGCTTGCTGAAAGTAAAGAGGACTTGAAGCAGTTACTGATGAAGAGCAACCACTACAGCCTTCAGTATGGATTACACCTCAACGTAAAGAAAACAAAAATTCTCACAACTGGAACAGTAAGCAACACCATGATAAATAGAGAAAATACTGAAGTCATCAAGCATTTCATTTAACTTGAATCCATAATCAATGCCCACAGAAGCAGCAGTCAAGAATTCAAACAATGTATTGCACCGGGCAAATCTATTGCAAAAGACCTCCTTAAAGTGTTGAGAAAGAAAGAAGTCACTTTGAGGACTAAGGTGTGCCTGAGCAAAGCCATGATATTTTCTATCACCTCACATGCTTGAGCAAGTTAGACAATGAATACGGAAAAACAAAGAAGTGATTCATTTAAAATATGGTGTTGGCAAAGAATACTGAATATACCATGGACTGCCAGAAGAATAAACAAATCCATCTTGGAAGAAGTACACCCAGAAGACACCTTAGAAGCAAGAATGGCGAGACTTCGTCTCACGTGCCTTGGACATATTTTCAGGAGGGACCTGTCCCAGGAGAGGCTCATCATGCTTGGAAAAGCTGAAAGTCAGAAAAAAAGAGGAAGGCGCTCAACAACATGAACTGACGCAATGGCTGCAAGAATGGGCTCAAACATAGCAATGATTGTGAGGATGGTTCAGGATCAGGCGGTGTTTCATTCTCTTTTACACAGGATCGATGGCATCTAACAGCCACAACTAACATATGTATGCATATATATATGCATGTGTGTGTGTGTGTGTGTGTATACCCATTGCTGTCGAGTCGGTTCCAACTCAGAGTGACCCTACAGGACAGAGTAGAACTGCCCCACAGAGTTCCCAAGGAGCGCCTGGTGGATTCGAACTGCTAACCTTTTGGTTAGCAGCTATAGCTATTAACCATTATGTGACTAGAGTTTCCATATATATATATATATATATACACACACACATACGCACACTCATATATATGTGTGTATATATATATATTCTCTTCACTAGTTTTGCACCTCTAGAGATCCCAGGCGAAGACATTTGGTACCTACAGTGGTTCTAGAGGAACCGAATCTTAAGGATGAGTTTTCTGAATTGATTCTCAAGTCTGGCTAGTCTTAAAGACACTGATGACTGTCTCCAGGAGTAAACAGGCTATTGCTAATCCGTGGTGGGAGGTGACAATAGAAATATGCAAAATACTACTACCACTGGATCAAATATTTGTGAGAGACAAGGCTCTGCCTGATTACATATTTGATAATTTTCTATAATTTTGTCAGAATAAGAATAAGGAAGCTGCTTGGTTGGTCCTGCTTTTGCTAGCCACACTGGTGAATGAAAGAAATGGACTCAAAGCTCAAGCACCACATACAAGATCTGAAAGCTGCCACTTGTGCCCAGAAAGAAAACCGTATTTCTTATAGTAACAAGGCTAATGCTGCCAAAAATAAACTCAGCTTCTTATCATAAGAGTGACTGAATTAAAGCGCCAGTGGAATATCCAACCTCAAATGGTGTCTGAAGTTAGAGTGAGGGCACTGATTGGGAAGAAATGGGATCCTTAAACTTGGGATGAGGACATATGGGCAGACAGTCACGAAGCGGGGGACGATGAACCTCCAATTTCTGTTGAATCGCTCTTCCTAACAGAACCAGACCTCTTACTCCCATCTGAAGAGATTCTCTAACTTTTGCCTGTTAAGGCACCCTTCCCAGTAAAACAATTATCCCTTCCACCTCCATCTGATGAGATTCTCCCAGCTGTGCCTAAAGTGTCTTGTTTGAGTTGTCTCCTGGGGTGGTGTCTGGGGCATTGCCTGGGGCATTACCTTGGGCAGATGCCTTATAAGACACGGCTGAACATCCCACTGCCACCACCCATTTTTGCTTCTAGACCTATACCTAGACTTCAGTCCCAATAAGCCCCAAAAGGTGAACTATAAAGTGTGACCCAGGAGAAGGTATGCTAAACTCCAAAAGAACTGCTTGATTTTTCTAATACATACATACAGAAACCTGGTGAATATGTGTGGGAATGGCTATTATGGGTGTGGGATAATGGTGCAAGCAACATAAAGGTGGATTAGTCTGAGTTTATTGATATAGACCCAGGAAGCATAGATTCTTCATTCAGTGTTTCAGCTTGAGAGGTTAGAAAACAATCTCAGTTTATTTGGCTGGTTTACTGAAGCATGGATTAAGTGGTGGCCTACAATAAATCAAGTAGAAATGGCAGATCTACCATTGTATAATGTAGGAGAAGGTATCCAAAGGATGAGGGAAATTGGCATGTTAGAATGGATTTATTAGGCTGGACCCTCAGACCCACACACGGAGTGCCCAGAGGGCTCTCTTTTTACCATAGTGGTGAGGTAAAACTTTGTGCAGCAAGCCCCAGGTTTATTGAAGACTTCTGTGGTTGCTTTTTTATGTAAGTAAGAGTCCACAGTGAGAACTGCCCTAACTGAATTAAGACACCTAACTACAATGCAGTTGACTGGAACCCATGGTGGTAGCAGCCAAGTGGTGGCACTCAATCAACAAAGACAAGGTGGGTGTGGTTACCATAACAGACAGTAGAGTCAAAGCAGTACTCAGAATAGTCTGCTCACATGGATTTATGGCATTGGCTACTTAGTCATAGTGTCCCTGGGAGTGGAAGAGCTGGGAAATGTACATCTCCTGGTACCTAGTGTCTTAGATATCTAGTGCTCCTGTAACAGAAATACCACAAATGAATGACTTTGACAAAGAAAATTATTCCCTCACAGTCTAGGAGGCTATAAGTCCAAATTCAGGGTGCCAATTCCAGGGGAAGGCTTTTTCTCTCTGTCACTCCTAGGGGAAGGTCTTTGTCACCAATCTTCCCCTGGACAAGAAGGTTCTCAGCACAGGGATCCTAGGTCCAAAGGATGCACTGCTCCTGACACTTCTTTCTTGGTGGTACTGAGATCCCCCTCTCTCTCTGCTCTTTTCTCTTTTATATCTCAAAAGAGATTGACTTAAAACACAACTTAATCTTGTAGATTGAGCCCTGCCTCCTTAACATAACTGCTTCAAATCTTCGCTCATTAACATCATAGAGGTAGGATTTACAATACATTGGAAAATCGCATCAGCTGACAAAATGGTGGATAATCGCACAATACTGGGAAGCATGGCCTAGTCAAGCTGATATATACATTTTGGGAAGACAGAATTTAATCCGTAACACCTAGTATGCAGCTATCGACCTGTTAATGCCTTTTTCTCCATACCTGTTTCGAAGTATCACCAGAAACAGTGTGCCTTCTCTCTGACCTAAGTATATAAGGACCAAATAATGTAGAGGAATCTGTTACATTTTCTCCATCTTACCGTTATTTGGCCTCATAGGCAGACCCAGTCACTTAATTGCACGGCAGAAGGAAGAGATTAAAGCCCCAACATTCTTGCCAGTGGACCAGGAAGGTAGCTGCTCAGACATCAGAGAGCCTCAGAGAGACAGAGACCAGGCGGCTCAAGAGAGGGATACCATAAAGTTGTTTTTCATACCCCCCTCCCACTCCCACAGTTGCATATGCTTTGCTGTGACCCTAAGAAGTAGATCAATCCTTTGAGAACTGCATTATGGGTTAGAACACCAACAAGGTCCCAGACTGAGTGACACTCCCATAGATTACATCCAAATATCACTGCAAAGTCTTCAAAATCTGAACTGACATCTGAGCCACAGCATACAGAAGTTGGGAAAGAACCTGCAGCCTGAACATAACTGGGTCAAGTGATTGCTAAAATAAACAACATCAACATCTTCTGTAAGATTGAAGTAAGACACAGGCTTGGAATCATAGCAAAAACTTTAAAAAGCCACTTTAACCATGCTCAAAGAAGTAACAGGCACACCTTAGAAAAATAGAAAAATACATAGAAACCATTCACAAATGAAAATTTTAGACAGGAAAAATAGAAAAATAGAGATAAAAAATTCACTTGATCAGCTCTACAGCGGAATGCTGCTCACAGACAAAAGGATCAATGAGATGAAAATAGTTAAATTGAAAATATCCAATCTGAAAACAGAGAACAAATATTGAAAAAAAAAATGAACAGAGCCTCAAAATAATCCAAAAATATCTAACATTTATTTATTGGAATTCCATAAGGTATAGAGAAAATATGTGGTGTAGAAAAAAGTATCTGAAGAAATACTGGCTCAACACTTTCCCAATTTGTTGAAAGACATAAACTTACAGATTCAAGAAGCTATGCAAACTCCAACAAGTTAAACTCACATAATTTTATGCCCAAATGCCTCACTGTGAATTGTGGAATAACAAGGACCAAGAAAATATCTTCAAAGAAGCTAGAGAGAAAACAACTCATTTCACACAGGAAAAACAATTGGAATGACTCTGTATTCATCATCAGAAGCTATGGAGGCCAAAAGGCTGTGAAAACAATATTTTTTCAACACTGAAAGAAAAGAAACATTAACCCAGTGTTCTATAGGCCGTTATTTCCTTCATGAGTAAAGGAAAAATACTGACATTCTCAGGTGAAGGACGCTTAAGAGAATTCATCGCCACCAGACTTGTTGTAAATGAAACACTAAAGGAAGTTCTTCAGGTGGTAGACTTGGAATTTCAGGAATTATGGAAAGCAACAAAGTGGAAAGTACCTTCTGAAGTTCGACCTTCAGCCAAAGATTAGACAGTTCTATACAACAAACAATAACACATGTGAAGAAAGTGTTTCTTAGTTCAATCACGTGTATGAGACCAAAAGTGCAAAAACGGCCCAAAAGCACATAAAAGAGGGCAGGATGGAACAGGAATCATGGCGGATGGAAACGGGGAACTGGAGCATAGAAGAAGAGAATATTGACACATCATGAATATTGCAACCAATGTCACAAAACAATTGTGTATAAATGGTTGAACAAGAAAGTAATTTGCTCTGTAAAGTTTCAAATAAAGTACAATAAAAAATTTAAAAAAAGTGGTAGGTATCTGGGTAAACATATTATGCCAACCCTGCTGTCACTGCACAACATGGCGCAGGACTCCCCTCTTTGGAAAGACTTTCTAGCCTATTGGAAACACTTTGTAATATACTCTTGGTGGTAAATTAGTATTAGAGGATGGGATTAATTTTGAAAATATGAGATGTCTGTACTCATGTCTGGTGAATAAACTGGATAATAACATTTTCAGAGCGAAATGAGATGTTCTAAAGAAAAATTGGCCTGAATTCCCACGTGGGCCATGAGCCTAATCTGAAGGCCTTTCCCAGAGAGGCATTTCAGGCACTTCTAGAGCAGCAGGAGCGCTGGGGAATGCATGTATCAACCTCCCCCAGGGCCTTCTCTGAGGGGTAAGTACCTGCTTTAGTACTAAGCTTAAAAAAGCTTAGTGGTTCATAAATAGTCATTCTGCATAAGGTCTTCAGGTTCAAGTCTGTAATCCAGCTGGGATTCAGTGTGTGTTGCATCTCTGCATCAAAAGAACATGCTTCTAGAAGCAGAATGCCAGGAGAGAGGCGGTTGGGCAGTTGGAGGTGGGGGGTGCTGCGCAGACAGGGGTGCCGGAGGGAGGCACAATATAGTCATTCTGCAGGAGGTCTAGTCATTCTGCATAAGAATTAGGATGCTTCTGTCAATGCACAATAGTTTACATGCCGGACATAAACAAAGTGACTGAAGGACAAACTTGAATAGTAAACCCAGCCACGCCCTGTCAATCCTTACCTGAGAGGGTCTTCATGAGGACTTCCGGGGATGGAGAAGGACACAGTAAACGCTGATTTATTTTACCTCTTCCTAAAAAAAAAAAAAATTTAGTTTTTTTCCTCAAGAAACAGGAACTGGTGTTAAGATGTCAGGTGTCAAACCCCAAACTCCTCTGCTGGTCTGTATCTAAAGTGTATAATAAAACTGGGAACCAGGCAATCAGCCGTGAGCAGACAGACCCAGGAGTATTCCCAGTGCCCCACATCTTTGAGCTCTAGTGAGATCCTGTTCTTAGTCACCACATCAGCAGAGAAGCTGAAAGACTGAAATTCCGTGTTTTAAGGCAACTTGGGCTTCAAAAAAAAAAAAAAAAAAGCAGGCACTTACTGCTAAAGTCGTATTTCTCTGTGTTACTTTATGATCCTTAACTCAAATCTGGAGTTTGGAGCTCATTTTGATAACTCCTCATTAGTCTGCATAGACTAGAGTCTGCTCACAGTCAGTGATGACAATGGATGAAACAAAGTCCCTAGCCCAGAGGAGGGACTGCTCCCCATATTTGGGGCAATGCCCCTGGGGAGCATCGGCGAGGTGCACTGTGGCCTCTGTGGCTTTGCCTTCTGCTCCTGGAATTGCACACTGGGGGCCTCCATATATGGACCCAGAGTCCGTGGGTGGCCACAACTCCCGCCCTTCGGGGTCATCGTCCAGACGCACGTTGCGATATGCTTCCTGCCCTCCTTTCCAGCATAAGCGCTGTGATCAGGCGTGGCAGAACCAGTTCCCAGGTCCAGACACTAGGCCTTGCCCTACATGGCCTTAGGCTTCCCCTAGTCCTGGGGGAACCCGAAACCTGGCGGGACCTGGCTGGGTGGGCTTGGGCCTGTCTCAAAAGGCTCATGGCGCACGCAGTTTCCGCCTCCTTGGAGCCTGCGGGCTTGCGGTGGGCAGCCCGGCATCTCCTGCCTCCCTCGGGCGCCCTCTCTGAGCAGCAGCTCCCCTCCCCCCACCCCGCCAACCGCCCAACAGTCACACTGCCTGCTTTCTGCTTCTAGAAGCCTATTCTTTTGACGCACACATGCAGCACACACAGAATCCCAGTGGGATTACAGACTTGAACCTGAAACGCACAACTTTAAAACTACTAGATGGGGGGGGGGGCGGGTATTGGCAGTGAAAAAAGGAAAAAAAAATAAGAAAAAGAGCAATTACAAAAAAAGTATTAGAAGACTGTATCCTCACATTATGGACTCAAGAAGGCTGTGGATACACAACTGTGTAGATAGCATACTGTTGTCTCTTTCTTTGCAAATAAGTCTTAAATGAGGGAATTTGGTAGCGGGAATAGTTGCAGAGCCTGACTTTGGGGAAATCTGGGATTGATGAATTGCCTTGCATGAGGCTACAAGCCCTGATAATCAATATTTAAAGATGAGATTCGAGCAACCTAGAACATGCATCAGAATTTTTTCTAAGTAAATTAGCACCAGAAGACGCCTTTAACCACTAAATAAAATGGGTCAGTAGTTCAAGATCTCCCTACAAAGAATATGGCAGACCTAGATCGTTTCCAGTCAGGTTCCAGCAAACATGCAAGAAACAGTAATTTTAATCTTGTACATAGTCAACAGAGATTAGAAAACCATGAGATACTCCCCTAACTTGATCCTTAAGGCTAGTTTAAAAATGATAACAAATTAGAGAAGGAAGGTAGAAGAAGAGTTAGAGGACAAGCACACTCAGTAACTGAGATGCAAAACCCTACGTAAGATGCCAGCAAAGGAAATCCAGCAAAGGATAAACCACGTAACATGCCATGATCAAGGTGGTTTATTGTAGGCATACAAATTTAAGTGAACATTAAAGATTTAGTAATTTCATTCACCACATGCACAGGTGAAAGAAGAGAAGACATATGCTCACCTCAAGAGATGGGGACAAAGCAGGCTGATAAAATCCAATCACACGGAGAGATAAGGACTAGGAGCAAACATGGAACAGAAAAGGAGTTCCCGAAGGTGGAAAAGTACAACTAGCATGGTAGTTCATGGTGATGTGTGGGACATTCTCTTTAAAATTAACAAACAATAAAATATGGATGCTTTCTGTCATTATTTGTATTAAACATTTAACACTGGAAGTGTAAGCTAGTACAAAAAGAGAAAAAGTATAACTGCTATTCATAGATTATAAGACTGTCTCCTTTGAAAACCGTAGAAAATACTGGAATTAATAGGAATCATAAATAAAAAATAAATTGAAATTTCAATGCATCAGCATCAAGCGGACTCTGTCATAGCTCTTAGGTGAAAGCAAAGGACACTGGTAGGGAAAGAGCAGGTTCGGGTGGGCTAGACCAAGAAGGGAAGAAAATTATTCTGCACTGGGCTGAACTTATAAGCACGGGTGTGTGTGTTAGTTACCTAGTCCCTCCATAACAAAAAATATCACAACTGGATGGCTTTAAAGAACAGAAATTTATTTTCTCACAGTTTAGCAGGCAGTAGTTCGAATTCAGGGCATGGCTGTAGTGGGAAGTCCTTCCTTGTCTACCTCAGCTTCTAGTAGATGCCAGCAATCATTTGTGTTCCTGGCCTTCTGGAAGCATCTGTTTTCTTTGTCTGTATTCCTTTTCACCTGTTTGTGTCTGTGTGTATTCTGCTCCTTTTATAACTAAGAAGAGTTAGGCTTAGGACCCACCCTACATTGGTATGACCTCATTCACATAATAAAAGCAGGTCCCCTATTTCCAAACAAGGTAAGATTTATGGGTACAGGGGTTAGGATTTCCACATACATTTTGGAGGGACACAATTCAATCCCTAACAGTCGACTTACCAGATATTCTGGATTGAGAGTACTCGCATGAACAGCTGAGAGTGGTTCCAATTCTTTGCTACATTCGTTGGCTGAAACTTGTCTCAATGGTCACCCATAGGAATGCTGGAGCAATTTATTGTGTAGGACCTGGCCAACCATTCCTAATCATGTCCATTGTGTGGAAAACACACACTCCCATCACCGAAGCCTTGAGAAATTCATCGATAGAAACGGAATGGTGGTTGGAACCAAGAATTGTTTCATAGCCTAGATAACAAGATGTAGCTGTTAGATATCCACATGGAGATGTCAGGTAATAAAACTTCACCCCACATGGAGATGTCAAGAATAATACCAACAGCTAATGTTCATTGAGTACCTACACTGGTGCCAGGCACTCCTGTGCTTTTTCTTTCATGTTTGCTTTTCATGATGGCCATATGAGGAATGTACCATTATAATGCATAAAGAGGTCAATACAGAGAGTTACGGTGACATTTAAATATATGAGTCTGGACCCAGGAGGAGTTTGAATGGATGGAGGTATAAACCTCACGTCCTTAGCTACAAATAGACAGCAGTAAACTCACTGAGGCATCCTAGAGAGAGGGTGTCAGTAGAGAGAGGAGCAGGCACCAAGCCCAAGGGTACTCTGGTATCTAGAAGCCTGCCAGGTGAACAGCAGCCAACAAGCCTCTCTGAAGTCCAGTGTGGTTCCTGGAGGGTTGTCTGTCCTTGCTCTCAGCTGCATTTCCCCAGTGCTCCTCCCACCTGCACTGGGTTGTCCCCTTCATGAGGACAGGGACAGTGTGTACCTTTCACCACTGTATCTGCATAACATAGACTATTTCTGGCCCATGGAATATACTGACTGAATGAAAAATAAACAAACGATAAGGACATAAAATCCTTCGTAGTTGATACCTTGGAATACATTAAGGGGCTTCATGAGTAAGAGGGAGAAAAACTGATCAGGGCTGCTTCTGAGACCATCTCTTAGGTGTAAAGAGTGTTAAACAATAATTAAACAAAGAGATTTAATGGCAGAGATGTATGTTAAAAAAAATGTAAGTATAGGTTAAAGATTACTAGAAACATGCACATTTATTATTGCAACTATAGTTAAATCGTTAAAAAACATATACTACATCCACACAGAATATTATAAAGTAATTTAACGCCCTCACTAAAAAAAAACAAAAAAAAATTTATCATGAGAAAAGACTAATGAAGAATGAAAGTATTACGATATAATATCTGTGTTAATGCACATAACTGTGTGTGCTAATACACACATAAAACCAGTTGCCATTGAGTCAGTTCTGATTCATGATGACACCAAGTGTGCCAGGGTAGAACTGTACTCCATAGGGGTTTCAGTGGCTGAGTTTTCGGAAGTAGACTGCCAGACCTCTCTTTCATAGCAATTCTGGGTGGCCCTGAACTCCAACTTTCTCTCAGCAGCTCAAGATATTAACCATTTGCATCAACCAGAGACTCTAATACACATACATGCCAATGTAAGTAAGATAATAGACATATCGGAACGTTAATAATTTATTCTATGCATTACGTATGTTTTCTTGTTATTTATTGCATACTTTCCCATTGCTTCCAAGTTTTTGAGGAATAGAATGTACTTCTGGAAAAATTCATGAGAGATTTTTAAGTAATGAAATAATCAACAGAAACAGAATGAGTAAATCTGTGGCAAGGCAGCCCATGAACCCAAGATTACTGTAACACTGGTATGAAAAGCAGAATTGTGGAGTCCTGAAGCTCAGTGGTCCCATGCATGCATCAGGAAAGAGGGAAGAGCAAATAAACAAGGAGAAAATACAGTGAGCCAGAGGAGTGGGAGCCCTCTGTTGTGGGCACAGTTTTCTCATGAAACTTTAGATGGACACAATGGGTGGGATTATCCACTTCCATCATACAAACATTTTTATTACCCTTGATTTTAACGGAACTATGTTATAAAAACAAATGATACAATAAAGTATAATAAAAGAATAAATCTCATCAGTGGACTACTATCATTTTCCCCAGCCACTGAGGAGGGCAGGAGACACACACGGGAATGAAGATAGAGCAGTGTGAAGAATCATGCTATGTGGGGAGGAGAGTGTTTCCGAGACAGGCCTTAGCTGCTACCACCTAGGGAAGTAGGCAGCCGTGCACAACCAACTGGAAGAAATGGCACATTATTTCTGAGACCTACTCCAGCTCATAAGCAATTATGGATAACATGGGGAAGAATGAGATTTCCAGGACACTTAATTGTTCTCATGAGAAACCTGTACATAGAAAAAGAGGCAGTCATCTAAACAGAACAAGGAATACTGCATGGTTTAAAGTCAAGAAAGGTGTGCATCACTGTTGTATCCTTTCACCATACCTATTCAACCTGTATGCTGAGCAAATAATCCGAGAAGCTGGACTGTCTGAAGAAGAATAAGGCGTCAGGATTGGAGGAAGACTCATTAATAACCTGAGATATGCAGATGATACAATCTTGCTTGCTGAAAGTGAAGAGGCCTTAAAGCATTTACTGATGAAGATCAAAGACTACAGACTAACAGCCTAACAACTGGACCAATAAGCAACATCATGATAAACGGAGAAAATGTTGACATCATTAAGGGCTTCATTTTACTTGGATCCACAATAAACACCCACTGAAGCAGCAGTCAAGAAATCAAACGACACATTGCATTGGACAAATCTGCTGCCAGGGACCTCTTTAAAGTGTTCAAACGCACAGATGTCACCTTGAAAACTAATGTGCGCCTGACTCAAGCCATGGTGTTTTCAGTCGCCTCATACGCACATGAAAGGTGGGCAACGAATAAGGAAGACCAAAGAAAAATTGAAGGCACTGGATTACGGTGTTTGCAAAGAATATTGAATATACCACGGACTGCCAAAAGGACGAACAAATCTGTCTTGAAAGAAGTACAGCCAGAATATTCCTTAGAAGCAAGAATGGCGAGGCTTCATCTCACATATTTTGGACACGTTGTCAGGAGAGATCAGTCCCTGGAGAAGAGAGTCATACTTGGTAGCAAGTGGCCACAACAATCGGCTCAAACATAACGTCGACTGTGAAGGCGACAATAGGTAGTTTAACATACATTTTGACCCATACGAATTAAAATTTAAACAATTATTTCATGCCTTTTTGTAGCGGTTTCAGAATTTACAATTAAAATAAATGTAAACAATTAATAGAAAAAATCTCTGAAAATAAAATTTAATTTTTTTAAGTCACTGCTCCATAGCCCAAATCTAAATGGCTTGATATAAAGCACTGGTCTTTGTGATTCACAAAAAGCAGGTGCCAATTCCTGAACAAGAACCGAAGTGACAGGAGAAACTCCCCATGCTGTTAGAGCCCTGAGTATGGGCCCTAATCCAATAATCTGTCCTCATTAATTGCTTTTCATTTCATCTCTGTGAAAGGGGAGGGAGAAGGTGAGAGAGGGTTACATGTGCCTATTCTGTTCTTTAGCATCTAGATCACTGCCAGGAACAAGTATTCATAAGAGTCTACAAAACATTAAAGTACAAATAAGGAGGAAAACGTCTTAGTATGTATATGTATTAGGTGGCACGAAGAGTTAAGTGCTCAGCTACTAACTGAAAGGTTGGCAGTTTAAATCCACTCAGCTGCCTTGGAAGAAAGGCCTGGCAATCTACCTCCAAATGGTCACAGCTATTGAAAACCGTATGGAGGGCAGTCCTACTCTGAAAACTCACCGGATCGTCATGAGTGAAAATCTACTCAACGGCAACTGGATTGGTAATCTATATATGGCATAAATGTTAGGAAAATTAGTTTCTGAACATATACACGGCATATAGAATACACTGCACATTAGTATTATGTGCCAAAACCCACTGTCATCAAGTCGATTCTAACTCATAGTGACCCCAAAGGACAGAGTAAAACTGCCCCATAGGGTTTCCAAGGCTGTAAGTCTTCACTGAAGCAGACTGCCACATCTGTCTCCTACAGAGAGGCTGGTGGGTTCGAACCACTGACCTTTCAGTTAGCAGCCAAGGTCTTTAACCACAGAGCCACTAGGGCTCACTGCTATCATGTACAGTGATTACATAAGCAAATTCTGAAACAAACTGCCTGGGTTTAAATCCTAACTCAATTTATCAGCTGGGTGATCTGGGCACATTACTTTACCTCTCACTGCCTCAGTTTCCCATTTCTAAAACGGGTCTTATTCAAAAGGTTGTCACGCAGGTTAAATAAAACACACAGGGCACTTAGAAAAAGGCCTTACACACAGAATGAACACAATAAATGTTAGCTTTCATAATTATTAAGGGAATACAAACAGCTTAGTTGAAGAAACTTCCATTGAGAAAGAGTTGCGTTCCAAAATTCATGTGTAAAGTCATTTACATCAACTGTTAAAGTTGTATGTTTAGATTCAAGTGATTACTGAGGTATGTTATGATCTTGAACAGAGTTCTGGGGACTATACAGGCTGACTCTGCATGCCCTTCTCCTGCACATCCATTCCATCTCCCTTGGAGCCCAGACATCATGTTATCAATTAAACCTCTCCCACACTGGTGGTGTACTGTTTAAGAGCTATGGCTGCTAACCAAAAGGTCATCAGTTCAAATCCACCATGCGCTCCTTGGAAAGTCTATGGCACAGTTCTGCTCTGCCCTACTGGGCTGCTATGAGTTGGAACAGACTCAGTGGCAATGGGTTTTTAATGGGTATGAGTCAACTCTTCAGTGCTTAAAGACATACCAAAAGCAACCACGAACACAAAAGTATAGTAAAAAGTTCTTATTTCAGAATAGCAAAACCTTTTTCTAACACAGTGGTGAATTAGGGTGGACTGTGGATCAAGAGGAGGCCTGGTGGCATAGTGGTTAAGAGCTCAGCTGCTAACCAAAAGGTCAGCAGTTCGAATCCACCAACTAGTCCTTGGAAACTCTATGGGGTAGTTCTACTCTATGCTATAGGGTCTCTATAAGTTCAAATCAACTAGGGTCTCTATGGGTTGGAATCAACTTGATGGTGACAAGTTTGGTTTGGTTTGGATTGAATTATGACCCTAAAAAACCTGTGTCTCAACTTGGCTAGGCCATGATTCCCACTATTGTTTAGTTGTCCTTCATTTTGTGATTGTAATTTTACTCTAAGAGGATTAGGGTGGGATTGTAACACCACCCTCACTCAGGTCACCTTTCCCTAGGGTGTGGCCTGCACCACCTTTTATCTCTCCAGAGATAAAACGAAAGGGAAGCAAGCAGAGAGTTGGGGGCCTCAGACTATCAAGAAAGCAGCACCAGGAGCAGAGCACGTCGTCTGGACCCAGGGTCCCTGCACCTGAGAAGCTCCTTGACCATGGGAAGGCTAAGGACAAGGACCTTCTTCCAGAGCCGAAAGAGAGAGAAAGCTTTCCCCTAGAGCTGATGCCTTGAATGTGGACTATTAGCCTACTTTAATGTGAGGTATTAAATTTCTCTTGGTTAAAGCCATCCACTCATGGTATTTCTGTTATGGCAGCACTAGATGATGAAGACAGTGGGTCAAGGTGGAAGGGGTAGATGAAGAACAAAAAAAAAAAAATGGACAACAAGAGAAATATAAGAATTCAGAGAACTGTGAAAATTTAATTCCTGAATATACTTTCTTTCTCCTCCCTATAACTGGAAGGACTTTTCTCATATACAGCATATATAAGTAAATCCTCGCAATATTTAAAACACTTAGATTTTTGAAAACTCATTCTCTGAAAACTCATGGTGGCCCCATTAATTTCTGGCTTAAAAACAACTCAGAGCTAAAAAGAAGCATAAATAAATAAATAAAGGCACTGCTGTCATTTGCAGGAGATGTTCTTTTCTTGCTATCCACAACCCACACACTTGGGAGTTAATTTTCCAGGGTCAGTGTTCATAGACCATCCTCTTTCTCTTACCACCACCCCACCACCCTTAATTATTTAGAAAAGGCAGGGCCAGTCAGTGCTCCAAATATCAAGTTTTCTCTCCAAAATGCCAGCTCACACTTGGGGAGCAGGCTACATTCTCAGCTATCAGCACTTCCACTAGCCCCTGCAGATAAGGAATGTGTCTCCACTGAACTGTTCATTGTAATTAAAAAAAAAAAAAAAAGTAAAAAACTGTTTCTTAAAACAAACAAAAAAAAAAACCAGGCATTTCCCTATTACCCACCCACCCCACTCTCCCACACCCAGTGCTCCCCTCACCACACACACACTCAAATATTTCATACCAAGGGTGTGTCCCAAGCACGGGGTCTGGCTCCCCTCTTCTTTTACACCCCTTGGAGGCCTCTGGAGAAACCATACCTTTGGTTGGCAATTCCCTGAACCCTGCCTATTCAAGCTGGCACTTATTCAAAAAGGCAGGTGAGTCTTCAAGTCAGGTTTTTAAAAGGAGTTTAAGAGGAATCAGGTGATATGCCTACTCACCCTCAAGTTTCTCAAAGGTAATAATTTCCTGAGATGTTTACAATGTCTCAACTATGGGTTAATTAAATCCCTTAGGATGGTGGGCATAGGAAAATCCTCCATCTCAATGCCCCCCATTTTGAAAAAAAAGAGGGGGAATCTCCAAAATTACGAATTTGAATTTCTACATACTTGATTGAACTAAGGAGTAAGTTCCTCACGTGTGTTATTCTTGGTCTGAGCCCTGGTGGTGCAGTGGTTAAGAGCTCAGCTGCTAACCAAAAGGTCTGCTGTTTGAATCCAACAGCTGCTCCTTAGAAACCGTATGGGGTAGTTCTACTCCGTCCTATAGGGTTGCTAAGAGTCAGAATTCACTGGATGGCAATTGGTTTGTTTGTTTTTCAATCTTTGGCTGAAAGGTGGACTTTGTTATCAATTTATTAAATCAACTGGTAATTTGCTGGATATTTCTCATACAGGAACTTATGATGTCTTCAAATCCAGCCAATCAGGTTTAGGAAGAGAGAAACTTCTCTACCTTAGCCTCCCTGCCACTCCCACACCTTTTTCATTGATTTCCATGCCCTGTTTAAGTAACATCATTCATCACTTCTCACTGTCTAGGTTATCTGAGCCAATTCATGGCAGTCAATTCCACCTGAGCCCTAGGATACCCTCATTTACATACTCTGCCCTGTTGTTCTTTCACCAATGGCTGTCTTCACATCTCCCCTTGACTGTCTACTAGGCATCTCAAACTTAATGTGGTTCAAATAAAATTCTTGGTCCAAGTGTCTTATCTATCTCCCAGTCTTCCTTATCTCAGCAAATGTTCACTATCCTCTGGTTGTTCAGGACAAAAACCTAGAAATCATCCTTGATTTCTCTCCTTTATTCAAATCTTGCATCCAGTCCATTGACACATATTCTGGACTCTTGGCTCTACCTTAACATAAATCCTGACTCTATCCACTTCTCACTACCTCCACCTTACAGCCACCATCATCTCTTGGTTAAAACTGGACTCCGTGCCACTGATCTTCCCTCTTACAGTCTACATAACAGCATCATCTCAGTGGCTTCTCATGGCAATTAGGAAAAATTCCCAAACTCTTCCCATGGTCTTTCATGATGCGGGGCTTGCCCACCAAACTAACCTCATTTCCTAACAGTCTTCCCTCGGTTCACTCCACACTAGCCATGACTTATTTCCTGAGCTTCCTCAAAACATGCCAGAACACTTGGTTATTTAAGGGCCTCAGAAACAACTCTTTCCTTTATTGGCAATACCCTCCCTCCAGAACTTCATACAACTATTCTCTCCTTTGATATAGGTCAGTTATCTCCTCAAATATCCTGCTCCCATAAGCCCTTACTATTAATCTAAAACAGCTCACCCCACTCATTCCCTCACATGCAACTCTGTCTTATTTTCAAAATATTTAGCTCTCCTTGACGTTTTTTGTTAATTATTACCTGTAAATGTATTTTTTGTGGTTGAGAATATATGCAGCAAAATGTACACCAACTCAACAGTTTCTACCTGTACAATTTAATGACATCGGTTACATTCAAGTTGTGCAACCATTCTTACCCTCCTTTTCTGAGTAGTTCCTCTGTCATTAGCATAAACCCACTGCTCCTTAAGGTTCCTATCTAATCTTTTCGGTAGCTGTTGTCAATCTGATGCCATATAGACAGTCCTTAAAAGAGCATATGCTCAAGGTAGACCATTTTTATTAGTTAAGTAGCTAATGTTCTGGAGCCCTCGTGGCACAGTGGTTAAGTGATACGGTAGCCAAGCAAAAGAAGAGCAGTTTGAATCCCCCACCTGCACCTTGGAAACTCTATGGGGCAGTGCTATTCTGTCCTACAGGGTCTCTGAGTCGGAATCAACTCAACAGCAACATTATGGTGTTTTCTTTTTTATACTTCAGTTTTAAGATGATTCAAGGGAATACTTTTGGTGTAATGTTTAAAGATTATCTCACGGCAATAGTTTCAGGAGTTCATCCACCCTCAATGGCTCCAAAAAGTCTAGGGTTCATGAGAATTTGAAATTCTGTTCTGCATTTTCCCCCTTTTCATCAGGGCTTTTCTATGGACTCTTTGATCAAAATGTTCAGCGACAGCAGCCGGGAACCTTCTGGTTCTTCTGGTCTCATGGCATGCTAGATGTTCTTTTAAAAAACATGAGTGGACGCTGGAGATTATCAAATACTTATTTTATTACACCTATTAATATAACCACATTTATTTTTCCTGTACATATGGCAAATTATACTGATTCATTTTTGACTGTTAAACTAACCTTGAATTCTTGGGATAGACCCAACTTGGTCATAATATATTCTTCTTTAGAGTATTGCTGGATTTGTTTTGCCTATTTCTTTTTATATTTTGCATCTATGTTCATCAGTGACATTGGCCTGTAATTTTCCCATCTTGTGCTGCTCTTGTCAGGTTTCGGTATCAATATTCATTCTACAAGCTTTATAAAATGAGTTTGGGTATATATTTCATTTATATTGAAGAATTTGTGAAATATTTCTTGAATATTTGGCAGAATTTGCAGGAAAAGCCATCTGACATGAAGTTTTCTTTTTGCGAATAGTTTGAGCTCTAATTCAATTCTATGAACAGTTGTGGAATTACTTTTGCTTCCTGTTTCTTCTTGAATCGTTGTTATTAACTTACACGGTATGATACGTTTGCCTACTTTACCTAAATTTGCAAATTTATTGGCTAATACGGTTCATAACATTCTCACATTATCTTTAAGTTCTGCAAGATCTGTAGTCATTTTCTTTCTAATTCCTGATATTCGGTATTTATACCTTCATTCTTTTTCACTTGATCAATCTTGCCTAAAGTTTGTCAATTTTACCAGCATTTTCTAAGAATCAACTTTAGTCTTCGTTGATCGTCTGTTGCATATATGCAATCATTAATAGAAACAAAAATTCCTATGAATGTTTGTTTCTGGTTTTTTTCCCAACATTTTGAATGGATGTTTAACTCACTTATTTTTCAAGATTTGTTCTTTCCAATTATATTTTTAAGGCTATAAGTTTCCTATATTATATTGTCTGTACTGCACCAATTTTTATATGCACTATGTTCATAATTGTTCACTTCAAAATATATTCTAATTTTCATTATGATGTCTTTTTTAACACATAGTATTTTAAAATATCCAAGCACATGGAGATTTTGTATTTTCTTTTTCTAAGATTTTTTTTTTTTTTTAATTATGGTGTACTTACATAGTATCCTCTATATTATTGCAGACTCTTGAAATTTGTTGAGACTTGCTTTATAACACAGTATACAGTCAATTTTTATAAACACTATGTATGTGCATGAGATGAATGTATATTCTTTAGTGGTTAGATAATGCACACACATACACATATATAAATTTGGTATTTTTATAGATGTTAAATCTTCTGTATCCTTGATAATTTATGGACTTCTATGTTTCTGAGGGGTGTGTTAAAAATCTATTATGATGCATGATGTCAAAAGGAGCCCCAGTAGTGCAGTGGTTAAGCCCTCAGCTGTTAAACCTTTTGATTTGTTCCACCAACTACTCCACAGGAGAAAGATATGACACTTTCCTTCCATAAAGATTACAGCCTTAGAAACCCTTTGGAGAAGTTCTACTCCATCCTATAGTCGCTATGACTCAGAATTGACTCAACAGCACACAAGAAAAAATGTACGCTGTGATGGAAACTGAGGAGTACGAAGCTCAAAGAATTGGTCCTACCTCCAGGGTCAAAGGATGAAGGACAGAGAAAACAGCAGAGACATCCAAAAGCTTGGAAAAAAGGAGGCTGAGAGGACGATGGTTAGTGGTTTAAGGGCTTTGAAGGGCTACCACATATACTGAGGAATCTGGAGTGCAATGTTCTTGCCTAAGGATGAAGACATGCTCATAAAGACCCTGACAAAGCTTTAGGCTTGCACCTCTGGCTGATCTTTGGGCTCCATGGGGGCAGGAAGTGAAGGCTAAGGCAGAGTTTTAGGCACTCTTGCTTAGCATTGAAAGGACACGCCAGTTCAGAGCCAATCTGCAAAGACTGGGATAATGTTACTTTTTCTTTTTGGCTACAAGCATTTAAAGAAAGCACTGTCAAGTCATGAACTGACTGCTGAGATAACAGAACAGAACCTCGGTGTCCACACATGAGAAGACATACAATCTTTGCAGAAATAGTTTGGACACATCACTAAGCAAATGGATGACTGGCCCTCAAGAACTAAAAAAAAAAAAAAGCAAACCCTAATGACTGGAGGGAATCTGATTTCCAGAGTTACATTATAATATTTAAGATATCCAGTTTTCAACACACTATTTTAAGTCATAAAAAGAAAAAGAAAAGGATGGTTCATTTGCTAAGAAGAAAGAAAGAAGAGAATGAACAGAAAGCATCCCTAAGGAAACACAGATATTGGGATTACTAGACAAAGATTTTAAACCAATTGTCTTAAATTTCCTCAAAGACCTAAAGAAACCATAGACAAAAAAAAAAAGGAAACCAAGAGAAGAATGTATGAACAAGTAGAAAATATTAATAAAGAAATATTATACAAAAGAACCAAATAGAAATTATAGAGCTGAAAAGTAGAATACCTGAAATAAAAATTTCATTAGAGGAGCTCAACAGCAGATTTGTGCGAGAAAGCAGGAAAATGTAAACTTGAAAAAGCACAACTGAAATTGTTCTAACTGAGGAGCATAAGGGAAAAGAATGAAGAAAATGAACAGAGCCTAAGGGACCTGCGGGACAACATCAAGCATACCAATATACTCATTAAGGGAGTCCCAGAAAGGAAAGAAAGATGAAAGGACAGAAAGAATATTTGAAAATGTAATGACTGGAAGTTTCCCAAATGTCATCTAGATATCCAAGAAGCTCAATGAACTCAAAGGACAATAAATACATAGATATCCACAGACAGACGTAATCAAAATGTCAAAAGATGGAGACAGAAACTTGAAAGCAGCAAGAAATAAACGGCTGCTAATGTACAAGAGAGTCTCAACAAGTTTAAGTGTTGATTTTTCATCAGAAACCATTGAGACAAGAAAATAGCGGGATGATATATTTGAGATACTGGAAAAAAAATACAGAAACAAAACTATGAACCAAGATGTCAATATCTAGCAAAACTATCTTTCAAAAATGAAGGGGAAATTAAGACATGCCCAGATACACAAAACCTGAGGGAGTGTGTTAGCAGCAGAACTGCCTTATGAGAAATGCTACAAAGAATCATTCTGGCTGGCATGGAAGGACACTAGACAGTAACTGGAAGCCATAAAAAGAAACAAAGACTCCGTAAAGGTAACTACTTAGATAAAACAAAGTCAGTAATATTTTTATATCACGCCTCTCTTTTTTTCATATATGATTTAAAGCACGAATGCATAAAAATACTTACACATCTCTCTTAATGGACACACAATGTATAAAGATGCAATTTTTGTAACAGCAACGTAAGTAGCGCAGGTAACTGAGCTGAATAAAAGCAGAATGTTGTATACTGTTGAAGCTAAATTTGTATTAATTAAAAGAAGATTGTTATAAATATAAGATATTAACTGTAATCCTCATGGTCACCACTAAGAAGTTAAAACAAAATAAGGAAAGGAAATAAGGAGAGGATCAAAATTGTACACATGAAAAAAATCAGTCAAACACAAAAGTGGACAGTAGTGAAGAAAATGAGAAACAAAATACATATATGCCCTACTACAAAGTAGAAGATATAAGTCCTTCCTTACCATTAATTGCTTTAAATATAAATAGATTAAATTCACAATTGGGATCATTAAATTCACAATTGGGAACTTTGTTGGACCATGATTCTCAGTGCTTTGGCAGTTATGATGTAGTTTAGTAGTCGTATAACTATGCAATCACTTCCATGATGAGATGTGATATAATGTGATTACCTCCATGATGGGATCTGCTGTGAGTAGCCAATCAGATGTAAGGGAGTTTCCTCGGGGGTGTGGACTGCATCCAATATAGGTGGACTTTCTGGCAAGGCTCTTGAGCTTTTGCTCACTCTGAATCCTGCAGCTGGCTCCTCTTCATCTGATCTCAAGTTTTTGGGACTTGAACTCTCAGCTTACCTTCCAATTTTGGGATTCATCAGCCTCCACAGTCTGTGAGCCGCGGCCTGCCAGCTTACCTGCCGATCTTGAGATTTGTCAGCCTTTGCAGCCTGTGAGCCACAGACCTGTTGTATGACCTGCAGATCTTGAGTTCTGCAGTCCCTGCATCTATGTGAGTCAGGAGAAGCCACCAGCCTGACCCATGGACTTGAGACATACCAGCCTCTACAATCTCGTGAGCCATTTCCTTGATATAAATCTATTTATATATGAATACATATATATATATCTCTCACTGGTTTTGCTTCTCTAAAGAACCCAGCCTAAGATACCAATTAAAAGACAAACACTGGCAGAATGAATAAAAAAATCATTCAATTGCTATCAAGCTGATCTGACTCATGGTGACCCCTCCCTCCATGTGTGTCAGAGTAGTACTGACACACAAGTGTGTCAGTTCAATGGCTAATTTTTCAAAAGTAGATCGCCAAACCTTTCTTCCGAAGTGTCTCTGGGTGGACTTAAACCTCCAACATTTTGGTTCGCAGCTGAATGCATTAACCGTTTGCACCTCCCAAGGACTCTATGTTTATTTCTTTATTACTTGTCTTTATACTATATACATACATACACACATACACACATACATACATACACAGACACATAGACATCCATGAGTGGTTCATACAGACGCCTTGGACTTCAACTAGCAGGGCTCTAGTAATTATTCATAGAAAAGTACTGATACCAATTACAAATGCATATTTGTCCATTTCCCCTTTCAGATTTATTAGTTTTTGTATTTTGGAGCCCTGTTGTTAAATATGTACACATTTAGGATTGTTGTATCTTTTTGGAGAATTGAACCTTTATTATGTTATGTCCCTACTTATTCCCAATAATACTCCTTTTTCTGAAGTATAATTTGTCTGATATTAATATAGTACTGCAGTAGAACTGGATAATTTTCAACCATTTCAAGAGGTAGCATAAGATCAAGAACTGATGGTATAAAAGGAAGAAATTGAAGCTGCATTGAAGGCATTGGTGAAAAAACTATCCTCTCTCCACCATCTTCACTAAGTTTGACACCAACTGTTCCTCACACAGCACTCCCTACTTCTCTGCTGGGTTCAATAATTCTTTGCAATGGCCACACAGAGCTCACAGTCCATATTCATGATTATGGGGTTTATTAGGGAAGTAACAGTTACAACTCAGGCTCAAAGACACTCAGAATACAGTTCTTCTATCAGGACAGCCTCTTCCCTCCTGTGCTCATAGGTGTGCCTCTGCCTGGCCTTGGGCCTCTCTCCAAAGGCACTCAGCTTTCCTTCTCCCTGGGCCATCATCTCCTATAGCTGGGTCCCTGTTGCTTGGTCTCTCCTGCCATGGCATCTTACCGTCTTCAGGATTCCAGCTTCCTCTCTCTATCTCAGTCTCCTGCTTCTAGGAGCTTCTCAGTGCAGGGATCTCAGGTCCATAATATATGCTCAGCTCCTGGCTGTTCTTCCTTGATGGGAGTTGAATCCTCCTCTTTGCTCTGGAACTGGTTCTCTTTGAAGTGAAAACTAAACAATCTCCTTGGTGAGCCACAATTACCCTATCACACAGTCCTGCCCAAGTACCAGGGTAGATGTTATAAGACCATGGCTAGAAAGGCCACACAAAGTAAACAATCACATCACAGTACCTTCGACTCATTTTTCAAGTGAACTATCAAAAACCCATCGGAACGGATTGGTAAAGAACATAATCAATAGCAAGAACATTTTCATAATTATGTTTTCTGTATTTGGAAGAAATCTATACCACTATTCTTATTTTGCCAATTCACAGGGATCACAGAGATTAGTGGTAGATATTGCAGTACCAGAAAACTCTCTGGTGAAACAGTCTGTGAGCAGTCTTACAAACATGGATATTCCACCAGAGTCAAAAGAGTGACGTTACATTAATCATCAAAGAGAATATTTCAAGATCTAGCCTGAAGTACAATGTTGTCACTGATAGGCTAATATCCATACACTTACAAGGAAGACCAGTTTATATGACTCTTCAAATTTATGCACCAACCACCAATGCCAAAGACAAAGAAATTGAAGATTTTAAACAACTTCTGCAGCCTGAGATTGATCAAACATGCAATCAAGATGCATTGATAATTACTGGTCATTAGAATGTTAAAGTTGGAAACAAAGAAGGAAAAGTAGTTGGAAAATACAGCATTGCTGATAGAAATGATGCCAGAAATCTCATGAAAGAATTTTGCAAGACCAGTGACTCATTCACTGCAAATATTTTTTTTTCACCAACATAAACGGCAGCTATACACGTGGACTTTACCAGATGGAATACACGGGAATCAAACTGACTACATCTGTGGAAAGAGAAGATGGGAAAACTCATATCATCAGTCAGAACAAGGCCAGGGATTGATTGTGAAACAGACTGTCAATTGCTCATATGGGAGTTCAAGTTGAAACTGAAGAAAAGTAGAATAAGTCAAAAGGGCCAAAGTATGACCTTGAGTATATCTCACCTGTATTTAGAGACCACCTCAAGAATACATTTTATGTGGTAAACACTAATGACTGAAGACCAGGTGAGTTGTGGAATGACATCAAGGACATCACACATGAAGAAAGCAAGAGGTCCTTTAAAAGACAGGAAAGAAAGAAAAGACCATAATGGATGTCGGAAGAGACTCTGAACGTTGCTCTTGAATGTCGAGTAGCTAAAGTGAAAGGAAGAAATGATGAAGTAATAGAGCTGAACAGATGATTTCAAAGGGTGGCTTGAGAAGAAAAAGTATTATAATGACATGTGTAAAGATCTGGAGATGGATAACCAAAAGTGAAGAACACACTCAGCATTTCTCAAGCTGAAAGAACTGAAGAAAAAATTCAACCCTTGAGTTGCCATTAATATTAAATGACACAGGAAGCATCAAAAGAAGATGAAAGTAATACCCACAGTCACTAAGCCAAAAAAAATTCGTCGACCTTCAACCATTTCAGGAAGTAGCATATGATCAGAAACCGATGATACTGAAGGAAGAAGTCCGTGCTGCACTGAAGGAATTGGTGAGAAAAAAAAGCCTCCAAGAATTGATGGAATACCAACTGAGATGTTTCACCAAATGGATGCAGCACTGGAATCGCTCACTTGTCTGATCTCAAGAAATTTGGAATACAGCTACCTGGCCTGTGAACTGGCAAGGATCCATATTTACGCCTATTCCTAAGAAAGGTGATCCAACCAAATGTGGAAATTGTCAAACAATATCATTAATATCACATGCAAGTAATATTCTGCTAAAAATCATGCAAAAGTAGCTGCAGCAGTACACTGACAGGGAACTGCCAGAAATTTAAGCAGGATTCAGAAGAGGACATGGAAGGAGGAATATCACAGCTGATGTCATATTGATTCTGGCCGAAAGCAGAGAATACCAGAAAGATGTTTAAACCTGTGTTTTATTGACTATGCAAAGGCATTTGACTGCTTGGATCATAACAAATTATGGATAACATTGCGAAGAGTGGGAATTCCAGAACACTGAATTGTGCTGATGAGGAACCTGATCAAGAGGTAGACGTTCAAACAGAAAAAGGTGATACTGCGTGGTTTAAAGTCAGGAAAGGTGTGTGTCAGGGTTGTATCCTTTTACAATACTTATTTAATCTGCAAATAATCTGAGAAGCTGGACTATACAAAGAACACGACATCAGGATTGGAGGAAGACTCATTAACAACCCGCATTTTGCAGATGACACAACCCTGCTTGCTAAAAGATAAGAGGACTTGAAGCACTTACTGATTAAGATCAAAGACCGCGGCCTTCAGTAGAGATTGCACCTCAACATAAAGAAAACAAAAATCCTCACAACTGGACCAATGAGCAACATCATGATCAACGAAGAAAAGATTGAAGTTGTCAAGGATTTCATTTTATTTGGATCCACAATCAACACCCATGGAAACAGCAGTTAAGAAATCAAAAGATGCATTGCCATCAGGCAAATCGGCGCAAAAGACCTCCAGAGTGTTGAAAAGCAAAGACATCACCTTGAAAACTAAGATGCAACTGATCCAAGCCACAGTGTTTTCAGTGGCCTCGTATGTGTGGGAAAGCTGGCTGATGAATAAGGAAGACCGTAGAAGAACTGATGCCTTTTAATTGTGTTGGTGAAGAATTCTGAATATACCATGAACTGCCAAAAGAACGAAAAAATCTATCCTGAAAGAAGTATAACCAGAATGTACCCTAGCCTAGAAGCAAAGATGGCTAGACTACATCCTACATACTTTGGACCTGTTTTCAGAAGGAATTAGTCCATGGAGAAGGATATCATGTACTATTTCTTTGGACTATCTAAGACGTCAAGAATAAAATCTCATGGTCCAAATTAACGTTTTTACTTACTAATTTTCAAATGTAGCCCTGGTGGAACAGTGGTTAAGAGCCTGGCTGAAACTAAAAGGTCTCAACCAGCCTCTCCTTAGAAACCCAACTGTGCAGTTCTATTCTGTCCAATAGGGTCACTGTTAGTTAAAATTTAATCCACAGCAATGAGTTATTTAATTTTCAAATATAAATTTTTTTGTGTTAATGTCTAAATTCTAAAGTAAATTTTATTTTATAAACTTCCGGTTTTATAAATTTATTTTTTATTATTCAAATTTATTGTTATGGCAGAATCAAATTTAAAAAGTGACATAATTTTCAATCCAGGCAAAATGAAACGGCAATAACTAAGTGCAGTGCAAAAATGGAAGCCTGCAGAAGATAAAAAGAAAATGATTTGTGAATCCCTGAACACTATTCCAAAATTCGTTTTTAGAATGTAATAAATCAGAAGAGACTTTTTCCATTAAAGGTACGTGCTTAATGGGTGGGAATCATCCTACTAGTACCACTAGTGCTGAAATTAACGATGGCAATACAAATATAACAGAATTTGTTCCAAATTCTGAAACTATTTCTTGCTGTAGTAAAAAAAAAAAAAATTAGTAATGATCTAGAAAGTGAAACTAAGAATATTAA
The DNA here is from genome assembly GCF_030014295.1 of Loxodonta africana. NCBI lineage: Eukaryota > Metazoa > Chordata > Mammalia > Proboscidea > Elephantidae > Loxodonta > Loxodonta africana. The sequence continues at coordinate 343,642 of NW_026974871.1, read as the reverse complement.
ATTGTCACATCTGCAGACCCCATAAATAACAGGAATGCAGATCCTGCCTTGTGGAATAATTTTCTTCCAATGAAGTAAATTACTGGATCAAAAGAGGCCCAAGTGATTGTCAACATCACAGTTGTCCTCTTGTAAATTTGTGTTGAAAATTCCTGGATGGTAAACAAAGTTCTGTAGCCAGAATTTTTTCTAGAGTGCAAAGTTAATGATGAAAATTATAAGAGGGAGTGGCTGCTGAAATCTCCATCAGTCAGCTCCCTGTATTGTTTTGTTTGCAAACCTACCAACCAAACAAACCTGTCATCCTCATTTAATTCTTGAATTGTTACAGATGAATTTAGCAATTGGTGCAAATTGAATAGGATCAGTAAACATGAAAATAGTTCAATTCACAGAGATCATGTTGTCATATTTAAACCAAACACATTGTTCTGGCTTAATTTATGAACTGGAATCACAAATTAATGAACATCAGTATTGAAAAGCCATTTTGTAATGTGTCGTTGTTGTCATAACAATCACTGAATGGGGACTATCTTCGTGAAAAAGAAATGAAGTCTTTGGGTCCCCACGAAATGGAAAATTTTAAAGTTGGCTTCAACTTGTTGCTCATTTGATCTATTTTTAGCAAGTCACATCTCAAAATACGGTAACACAGGAAAGGGCAATCCATCCTATAATTCTAAAATAATGTGTAAAAATTTATAATCTTGATAAGTGATGAAGTTCAATCAACTACTGTCAGTGAAATAAGTATAGCTCGATATTTTATTTTGTCTGTGGATTCCACTTCTGAGCCTTCTCATACAGGCCAGCTAAGTATTGTTTAAAGATCCGTATCTCCAACAAATAGAAAACCTGTGTGGTGATTTATCACATTTACTAGCTTAAAAAATCATACTGGTAAAGACATTGCAAAGCAAGTGTTTCACTAATTATGTGAAGTTTGCAAAATTGATTTTTCTAAGTGCAGAGACCAATCCTATGACAATGCTGCCATTACGTCACTGCATTATAAAGGCATACAACAGAAAATTCTGGAATGAAATTAATATGCCCTTTTCATACCAAGGTGCTGCACATTCACTTAATTTTGTAGGATGTTTTTTTATCACAATAGATTTTTTTTGTCTAAAAGCAATTGATGTTTTTTCTAATATTCAGTTACTTTACAAACTTTTTGCCACCTCTACTCACTGATGAGCTGTTCTTAAAACACATTCAGGCAATGATTGAGCATTAAAATGTCTAATACACATTGGGAAGCACATGCTATAGCAACAAGTACAATTCTAGGCGCCACACAGAATATTGCTGAAGACCAGATACAAAAAGGAAACACCAAAACAGAAGCTAAAATCATCGCTGCCTTAGTCATCTAGTGCTGCCACAACAGATACCGTAAGTGGATGGCTTTAACAAAGAGAAATTTATTTTCTCACAGTCTAGTAGGTTACAAGTCCAAATTCAGGACGTCAGCTCCAGGGGAAGGCTTTCTCTCTCTGTTGATTCTGGAAGAAGGTCCTTGTCCTCCATCTTCCCATGGTCAAGGAGCTTCTCGGGCGCAGGGACCCCGGGTACAAAGGACATGCTCTGCTCTTGGTAGTATGAGGTCCCCAACTCTCTATCCTTCATCTCCTGAGAGATAAAAGGTGGTGCAGGCCACACCCTAGGGAAACTCCCTGTATCTCCGATCAGGGAGGTGTTAAAATCCCACCCTAATCCTCTCAACATAAAATTACCATCACAAAATGGAGGACAACCTCACATGGTCTATCCAAGTTGATACACACATTTTGGGGGGACATAATTCAATCCATGACATTCTACCCTTTGACTCCCCCAAAATCACATTCTTGCAAATGGAAAACATATTCATCCCATCACAAACCAAAACCAAACCCACTGCCGTCCAGTCGATTCTGACTCATAGCGACCCTATAGGACGGAGTAGAACTGCCCCATAGAGTTTCCAAGGAGCGCCTGGCAGATTCGAACTACCAACCTTTCGGTTACCAGCCGTAGCACTTAACCACTATGCCACCAGGGTTTCCTCATCCCGTCATAGCATAGAAAAAGTCTTAAATCAAGTCCAAGTCCAAAATTCAAAAATCTCTCTTCATCTGTGAAATCTAGGACACAAGTTATCTGCTTCCAAAGGTACAATGGCATAAAAGGAACAAGCTAGACACTTCCATTACAAATCAAAGAAACTTGAGGGAAAGAAGGCATAACATGCACCAAGCGAGTCAGGAGAACACATCGCATTAGCCCTCAAAGACATCGCAAACCAAGTGTTTCACTAATTAGGCGAAGTTTGCAAAATTGATTTTTCTAAGTGCAGAGACCAATCCTATGACAATGCTGGGAAATGTCACTGCATTATAAAGGCATGCAACAGAAAATTCTGGAATGTAACGAATACGCCATGTTCATACCAAGGTGCTGCATATTCACTTAATTTTGTAGGATGTATCACAATGGATTTTTGTCAAAAAAATGATTTTTTTCTTCTATTCAGATATTTTACAAATTTTTTGCCATCTCTATTCACCGATGAGCTGTTCATAGGCAATGATCACCATTAAAATGTCTTTCTAATACCCACTGGGAAGCACGTGCTATAGCAACGAGTGCAATCCTGGAATCACACACTCAGATTCTAGGTGCCATAGAGAATATTGCTGAAGACCAGTCACAAAAAGGAGACACCAGAACAGAAGGTTAAAACGTCGTCAACAAAATGTGAACACAGACCATATATTTACGTTTGTTATGTATAATAATATATTGCATCATTTTCATTTGACGAGTCAATTCTCCAAGATTCAGTAGTAAATTTACAGACATGCATGGATCTCTACCAGCTATTAACAAGATATTTACATAAGAGAATATTTTGAAAACACAATAAAACAAACACTGCCAAATACTGATTATCAAGCAGTTTATTGTTGCAGAAGCATTAAAAAAAACAAGTAAATGACAGAAATGCTCCAGAAGTATTGAGTGCCAGGGATCAATTTCACATAACCATCATCACTGACACACTTGAATCTTGCATGAAATGAAGGGTGAAGATGTATGAAGTTCCTTCTGATATTTTTTTCCTTCTTAACGTGAATATAACTGATGAATAATTCCTGAAGGTACCCAATAAATTAGCACAGCCTTATCCTGATGAGGAAACCCTGGTGGCACAGAGGGTAAGTGCTACGACTGCTAACCAAGAGGACGGCAGTTCAAATCCACCAGGCGCTCCTTGGAAACTCTATCGGGTAGTTCTACTCTGTCCTGTAGGGTCAGCATGAGTCAGAATCGACTCGACGGCAGTGGGTTTGGTTTTCATCCTGATGACTTAAGATAAACCTTTATGGAGAAGTGCTACAATTTCATTCTTACATTAGAATTAAGTTTAGAGATTCAAGACAAATTTTACTCATGTAGGTATGTAAACCAAAAAACCAAACCCATTGCTAGTGAATTGATTTCAACACATAGCAATGCTGTAGGACAGAGTAGAATTGCTCCCACAGGGTTTCCATGGAGCAGCTAATGTATTCGAACTGCCAAGCTTTTCGTTAGCAGCTGAGTTCTTAACCACCGCACCACCAGTGCTCCAAATATACTCTGGCCCAGTAGTTCAAATGCAACAGCTGCTCCTTGAAAACCCTATGAGGCAGTTCTACTCTGAACTATAGGGTCATTATGCATCAGAATCGACTCCAACCCAACGGGTTTGTTCTGCCTACTGCCTCATCCCTATTTCATTTTCTCAGAGATAAGTTTCTGTGATAGTGTCAGATTCAGGAATGTGATGAAAAATGTCTCTTGTAGAGGGTGGGGCCAAGATGGCAGAGTAGTCAGATGCTTTATGTAGCCCCTCTTATAACAAAGACCCAGAGAAGTAAATCGATTATATATGACAATCTAGGAGCCCTGAACATCAAAGGTGAAGTTACAGAATTGGACTTAGTGGCGGGGGAGGGGAATATGGTTCAGAAGCAGTGAGAGTTTGACAGACCGACCTGGCAGAAACCAGCACCCTGCAGGCTGGATCGGATGGCATGTGCGGTGACACAAGCAGTGACGCTCGGGACATGTTTTCCACATCAGAAGAGACCGAGTGGTGGAAAGTCTACACAAGCCTCCAGAACCAGTGAAAAGCAGTGCTAAGTTGGCAAAAGATAAGTACATGCATCTAAAATGCCACACAAATCAAAAATCATCCCCTTTGGGAAGAACATCTCTCCCATTTACCTGCTTCCTCCCTCTCTGTTTTTAGTCTTGGACCAGCTTCGGCTATTTCTGGGTCCTCTGGGCCCGAAGTAGGAACTATCACATGCCCTGGAGCAGGAACAAACAACAAAAAATAATCTGCCAGCTTCCCGAAGCCAGGAACTCAGGGAAGGCACAGACATAAGGGGTCCAAGGACTCTGAATGCCTTTCACCCTTGCATAGACCTGTGTGGGCCCATTTCAACAGCGTAGGCCCTCATTAGCACACTACAACAGGGTATATACCTGAAGCCTATTTTCAACTGTATCAGTTATAAAGTGGAGTGGCAGATTCGTGATATTTGACAACGTTCTGCCAATGAAGCAGGGTCCTCACCTACCCACATCAGTGACCTGAGAGTTGGTGGCTCCACCCATGCCACCTAGCCACCCAATTCAGGAGTCTGAGAATAAGTGGTGAATCCCAGTCCTTACAACCAACAGCACTGGGTGACCATGGTCTGGCTGCAAAACCCACCCACCTATGTGCTCTAGGGAACAGGGACAAGCTTTCCTCCCAGACACTCAGGGGCAGTCATTCCCCCCACAGTAGCCAGACACCTGTACCTACACCAATCAACCCTGTCTATGTAGGACTGTAGGTGAGAGCCTACACCACACACTTCGTGACCGACTACCTGGACACCTGAGCTGAATCCATACAAGAAAACTAAAAGGGCGCCTAGGCTCACATACCTAGTAACAGCTCTGATCACCTGGTGACAGGATGTAAGAGCTTCAAAGGTGCCAGTAATCAAACTAGCTCACCCAAGCAGCCTATTTGGGCATATCACAATGAAACAAGAAGCTAGGACGCAGTACACCAAAAAAGAAACAACAACAACAAAAAAAAACCAAACCCAGTGCCATCAAGTAGATTCCGACTCAGTAAGCAAACATAAAATAAACGAATATAATAACTTATTGATGGCTCAGAGACAAGTGTAAATATCAAATAACATAAAGAGGCAGACCATGACGGATTCAGGAAGCTCCCAAAACAACAAATCAAGAAATCTTCCAAATGAAGAGAAATTCCAGGAATTACCGGAGGTAGAATTTAAAAGATTAAGAGACCGAGCTCTTCAAGAGATCCAGGAGGAGATCAGGCAAAACGAAGAACAAGCCAAGGAACACACAGATAAGACAATAGAGGAACTTGAGAAGGTTATACAAGAGTATAATGACAAATGTAACAGGCTGCAAGAGTCCATAGAAAGATAGCAAGCAAATCCAAAAGAGTAACAATAAAATTTCAGAATTAGACAACTCAATAGAAAATGAGAGGAGCAGAATTGAGGCACTGGAAGTCAGAATTAGTGAGACTGAAGATAAAGCACTTGACGCCAACTTATTTGAGGAAAAATCACATAAAGTAATTTTTTTTTAATTGAAGAAACTCTAAGAATTATGCGGGACTCTATCAAGAGTGATTGGAACACCAGAATCGGGGCGGGTGGTGGAGGGATAACAGAAAACACAGTGAGAATTGTTGAAGACTTCTTGGCTAAAAACTTCACCAATCTTGTGAAAGATAAGAAGATATCTATCCAAGATGCTTACTGAACCCCACGCAAGGTAGATGCCAAGATAAAGTCACCAGGACATATTATAATCTTGCTTGCCAAAACCAAATATAAAGAGAGAATTTTAAGAGTAACTAAGAGTAGCTAGGGATAAACAAAAAGTCACCTATAAAGAAGGGTCAGTAAGACTAAGCTCTGACTACTCAGCAGAAACCATGCAGGCAAGAAGGAATATACAAAGCCCTGAAGGAAAAAAAAAAAAAAATTCCCTGCCAAGAATGATATATCCAGCAAAACTGTCTCTCAAATATGATGGTGAAATTAGGACATTTCCAGATAAGTAGAAGTTTAGGGAATTTTTAAAAACCTAACCAATATGACAAGAAATAATAAAGGGAATTCTTCAGTTAGAAAATCAATAACATCAGCTAACAACCCAAGACTAGAACACGGGACAGAACTACCAGATATCAAGCCACATAGGGACATCACAAATAAATCAAAGCTAAAACACTGAAAATATAGAAACCGAGACATTGATCTGTAAAAGATGACAACATTAAGACAAAAAAGAGGGACTAAATAATGTAGTCATAGATCTTTCATATGGAGAGGAAGTCAAGACGATATAAAGAAATAAAAGATTGGTTTAAATTTAGAAAAACAGAGGTAAATGTTAATGTAACCCAAAGGAAACTAACAATCCTACACATTAAAATAAAAAAAAAAACAAGGACAACAAAATTTTCGGCAAATACAAAAGCAACAACAAGGAAAAAGATGACAGACTAAAAAGAAAAACGATTCAGCACAGAAAAAAATAAATTAGCAGTAAATACAAAGGCAACAAAAATGAAGAGGATGGAAAGAAAATGCACAAAGAACAACGACAACAGAGAAAATTAAGTGGAATAAGGAAAATGTCAACAAGACATACACAAAAAAGACGAAAATGACAGCACTAAACTCAAAACTATGAATAATTACAATAAATGTAAATGGTTTAATTGCACCAATAAGGAGACAGAGAGTAGCACAATGGATTAAAAAACATGATCCGTCTGTATGCAGACTGCAAGAGACACACCATAGACTCAAAGACATAAAAAAACTAAATCTCAAAGAATGGAAATATATATATATATATATATATCAAGCAGACAACAATAAAAAATAAGAGTGGCATATTAATCTCTGATAAAACAGGCTTTAAAGTAAAATCTGCCAAAAAGGAAAAGGAAATACACTATATAATGATTAAAGGGTCAATAAAAAAAATTTTTTTTTTTATACCAGGAGGACAAAATCATAATGAATGCTTATATACCCAAAGACAGGGCTCCAAAAGACATAAAACAAACTCAAACAGCATTGAAAAGAGAAATAGCTCCACAATAATAGTAGAAGACTTCAACATACCACTTCTGATGACAGACAGGATATCCATAAAGAAGCTCAATAAAGACACGGAAGATCTAAATACCACAATCGGCCAACTTGATCTCATAGACTTAAACACAACACTTCACCCAATGATAGTCAAGTAAACTTTCTTTTCTAACGCTCATGGAGCATTCTTGAGAATAGACCACGTATTAGGCCACAGAGCAAGCATTAACAGAATCCAAAACATCAAAATATTACACAGCATGTTTCCTGACCATAAAGCCATAAAAGTCAAAAGGCTGTAGTTATCATACATTTTAATTTCTTACATATTTTAAACCCAATAAAGTCTATTCTTATTATGTTATGCAGTCAGCAATCCTCTATTTTTACCCATTTCATTAACTTCCATTCCTTCTTGCATCTTAAGCCTTTCACCTTATTTTCTTTCTGCTTGAAGAATACCTTTGGAATTTTCTTTAATGTGGGCATGCTGATGTTAACTTATCTAGGTTTTGTTTGTCTGAAAACAAAAGGTCTTTGCTCATTCATGATGTTTTCCTCAGCATAGAGTTCTGGGTTGCCATGTATTTTCTCTCTATAATTTAAATATATCATCTTATTGTCTTAGGGTTTTCACTATTTCTGTAGAGAAGTCATCAGTCAGTTTTTTTGTCCTTTAAAGATAATCTCTTCCATTCTTTTGTAGTGTTAAATTATTTGTTTTTTGTGGGTTTTTTTGTCTTTAGCTTCAGCAGTCCTACTATGAATTTCTTTGTATTTACCCTACATGGGTCTTATAAGGAAACCCTGGTGGCGTAGCGGTTAAGTGTTATGGCTGCTAAGCAAAACGTCAGCAGTTCGAATCCACCAGGCGCTCCTTGGAAACTCTGTGGAGCAGTTCTACTCTACCCTGTAGGGTCGCTTTGAGCCAGAATCGACTCGACGGCCGTGGGTTTTTTTTTTTTTTTTTTTTGGTTTGGGTTTTGTAAGTCTTCTAGGATCTGTGACTTGATATCTTTAATCATTTGAAGAAAATTCTCAGCCATAATCTCAGTTTTTCTGCCTCATTCTTTTTCTTCCTTCTTAAAGTATCTTATGCTAGATATTCTCTTTATATTCTCTGTATCTTATTCCTTTTTATATTATATCCATTTTTTCTTTTGTCTGTGCCTCTATTTTCTTCCAACATATCTTCCAGTTCACTAAATCTCTCTTCAGCATTTTTAATCTGCTGTTATATACATACATTAAGATTTTAACTTCAGCTATAGTTTTCAGATGACTTTCTAAGTTGATCTTTTTCGTAGTTTCTAGTTTTTTTGCCAAATTTCTAAGTCTTGCCTTTATTTCTATGAACATAATAGAGTTATTTCAGTGTCTTTGTCTGATAGCTCCAATATCTAGTTTTTCTGTGGATCTCATTCTGTTATTTGTTGTTTCTACAGGTTTCACTCTTTTTTTTCTTTTTTAAAAAAATTGTTGATTATATTAGAGAGGCGAGGCCCAGATGGCAGAGTAGTGAGACGCTGCCAGTGATCCCTCTTACAAAAAAGACACGAAAAAACAAGTGAAGCAATTATATTTATGACAAGCTAGGAGCCCCGAACATAAAAGGCAAAGTTAGAAAACGGACTCAATGGCAGGGGGAGGGAGAGACTATTCAGAAGTGGAGAGGAGTTACTGGACCTGAATAGCCAGGAACTCTCAGGCACCGTTCCCTGGAGCGACTGCAGCAGGGCTGGCAGTAGCGTTCCAGAGGTGTTTAGCTCAGGGAAAGACAGCAAGTTGCACAGACTACTCACACCTCCAGAATAAGAGAAGAACAGCACTCTCAGCGAAAGCTAGTTACTTGTGTTTATTTTACCACGCCCCCAGCCCCCAAGCCGGCTTCAGTGGCTGTCAACTTCCCTGGGCCTGAGATAGGCCCTGGTACCACTCTGAGCCATTTTTCCATCCTTGAAGAAGGTATAAGTTCACAACTGGGGGAAAGATAATCTGCCAGCTCAATTAAGCTGGGGAGCTCAGGACAGAAGCAGCTCTTGTTCAGGCACAAATGGTCCATGGGCTTTGAATACCTTTCACCCCAGCATGGACCTGTGTGGGCCCATTTCAGGAGAATAGGCCCTTGTTGCCAGACTGCAACTGTTTCAGCTGGACGGTGGAAAGATGGGTGTTTGATGTTTGACACCGCTATTCCTATTAAACAGGGTCTTCACCTACCCACATCAGGGGCCTAAGGACTGGTGGCTCCACCCATAATACCTAGCCACCTGTGACAGGGCTCCAAGGATAAGTAGTACCTCCCAGAACTTACAACCAAAAGCATTGGGTACCCGTCGCCCTTCTGCAGAACCCACCCGTGTGCTCTACAGAACAGGGATGCACTTTCCTTACAGACACTCAGAGGACAGCTGTCAGCCCCATGCCTTGATCAGACTCTGACCCCCTACTGCAGCCAGATGATTCTGCCTACACCAATAACCCCTGCCCCTCTAAGACTGTAGGACAGAGCCTGTACCTTACACTTTATGACCAACTACCTGGGCACCTGAGTTGAATCCATACAAGAAAAGTAAATGAACTCCTAGGCTCATACACCTGGTAACAGTGCTAGCCATCTGGTGATAGTACATTAGAGCTTCAAAGGTGAAAGTAATCAACCTAGCGCACTCAAGCAGCTTATTTGGGTATACCAAAACTAAACAAAGCAAGAAGCTAGGATACAAAAAGCAAGCATAAAATAAACTAATGCAATAACTTACAGATTGCTCAGAGACAACAGTCAATATCAAATCACATAAAGAGGCAGACACAGGAGCAGGACCAAGATGGCTGACTAGGTAGAAGCTTCCGCTTATCTCTCTTGAAACAAAGACTTGAAAAAACAAGTGAATCAATTACATAAAGGACAATCTACAAACCCTGACCATCAAACACAGAACTAAGGAGTTGACCTGAGTGACAGGGGAGCAAAAAGCCACACTGCAGCAGGGACCGCTTCCGGAGCCAGTGTCCCACGCCACAGCCTTGAGCCCTCACGGTTCCCTGGTCCCAGAATGGTGGGGCTGATTGTGGCTTACTGAGACAGGGAAGCACGGATGTAGGCCTAACCTCAGGAAGAACCTCGGAGGAGACCCAGGCAGCACACGCAGGCTCCACACAGACGCAGCTGACAGGGAAATGAAAAACCACGGGGAAGCAGCGACTGGTTTTGGAGCCTGGAGTGCAGCGTCCCAGAAAGGAAACCTTGGTGCTGGGCTTGGGACTAAGTGTGGGGGAGCTGATTGTGGCTTCCTGAGACGGTGTGAGCATGGACGCAGCCCTAATCCTCTGGGACAGTCTCAGCAGGGATCCAGCCAGCACACACAAGCTACACAATGCTCTGGAATCTCAGAAAAAACAGTCCTCACCAAACAACATGAGTAAACTTTGTATATTTTGCCAGGCTACTCTCTTCTATATATCTGATTCCACCCCTCATTGCCCCAGCCAGCTTCATTAATATTGGAATTCTCTGTGCTAGAGAGTGAAGTGCACTGCTGGATTTTTTTTCTTCTTTCTTTTCTAACCCATTCCCCTGGCCTGAGAAAAGCAGCATTTAACAATCAAAGAAAAAATCCTTCCCTGACTTCCCTAAACTGGAATAACAATACAGAATCAACTCCATCCAGGCATTAAGAGACCCATAGTCTCTAGCTTTCACCCTACAGGCAACTAGGTGGCTATTATAATGCAAAGGCGATTCTGATAGAGATCTCACCATAATTATTTTAGCTCAGCACTGGAAAGGCAAGTTTTGGAGGTCAGATACCTCTCTACCTACTAAACAGAGCCCTCGCTGATCCACACCAGCGAACTGAGTGCTGAGACTCCACCCACACCACCTAGCCACCTGCTAGAGGGGTCTGACAATAGTGACGTCTACCCAAGCATTGGGTGCCTAAGATACAGCTGCAGAGCCCACCCACCAGAGCGCTCTAGAGAATACAACCACACCTACCTCACTGACACTTGAAGGAAGGCTGTCAGCATCCTGCCCTCCTCGAAATGTGACCCCCCGCCACTAATAGAAACTGGTGCATACAACCATCACCACTACTCCTCTAAGATAATAGGTGAGAGCCTACACCACACACTATGTGACCAGCTATCAGGACACCTGAGCCGATTCTATTCAAGAATAGAGAATGGACTCATACACTTATATACCTGGTAACAGCTCAGGAAAGCTGGTAACAGGATGTAAGTGGTTCAAAAGCTACAGCAATCACGATACCACAATCTACTATCCCGTCTGGGTGTATTGTAACAAAACAAAACAAAAAGATAAGACTCAGTGAGCAAATACAAGAAAAAACACTACAATACCTTATAGATGGCTTTGAGACAGCAGTCGACATCAAATCACATGAAGAAGCAGACCATGATTGCCCCAAATCAAAGAATCAAAATCATTCCCGGATGTAGATACATTCCTAGAATTGCCAAATGTAGAATATAAAACAATTGTATACAGAATGCTTCAAGACATCAGGAATGAGCTCAGAAATGAAATAAGGAAATCTACAGAAAAAGCCAAGGAATACACGGATAAAGCAGTTGAAGAAATCCAAAAGATTATTCAAGAACATAGTGAAAATATTAATAAGCTGTAAGAATTCATAGAGAGACAGCATTCAGAAATCCAAAAGATTAACAATAAAGTCACAGAATCAGAAAACTCAATAGGAAGTCAGAGGAGCAGACTCGAGGAACCGGAATACAGAGTGGGGGAGCTGGAGGATAAGGCAATTGACACAAATATAGTTGAAGAAAAATCAAATAGAATTTAAAACTATGAAGAAACCCTAAGAATCATGGGGGACTCTATCAAGAATAATTTGCGTGTGATTGGAGTTCCAGAACAGGGAGGGATAACAGAAAATACAGAGAGAATAGTGGAAGATCTGATGGCAGAAAAATTCCCTGGCATTGTGAAAGATGAAAAGATATCTACCCAAGATGCTCAATGAACCTCATACAAGATAGATCCCAAAAGAAAATCACCAAGACATATCATCAAACCTGCCAAAACCAAAGATAAAGAGAAATTTCAAAAGCACCCAAGGATAAACGAAAAGCTACCTACAAAGGAGAATCAATAAGTTTGCACTACTCGGCAGAAACCATGCAGGCAAGAAGGCAATGGGATAACATTGAGCACTCAAAGAGGTAAAACTGTCAGCCAAGAATCATATATCCAGCAAAACTCTAAAACATGAAGGTGAAATTAAGATAGTTACAGACAAACACAAGCTTAGAGAATTTGCAAAAACCAAACCAAAACTGCAAGAATTACTAAAGGAAATTCTTTGGTCAGAAAATCAATATCAGATACCAACACAACACAACATCACAGAACAAAACATCCTGATATCAACTCAGATAGGGAAATCACAAAAACAAAATAAGATTAATTAAAAAAAATTGCTCAAAACATGGAATCATTGATGTGATTATGTAAAAGATTACAATAGTTAAAAAAGAGGGACTAAATACAGGAGGCATAGATCTTACATATGGAGAGGAAACCAAGGCGATACAGGGTTAAACAACTTAGGTTTTTACTTAGTCAAACCGGGGTAAATATTAAGGTAACCACAACGAGGTCTAACAATTCCATACTTCAAAATAAAAACCAAGATAAACATAACGACTCACCAACATAAATTCAAATACTATAAAAAGGAGGAACACACATTCTACAAAGAAAAACTCAGCACAAAAAAGTAAATGGAAAAATGAAATTGTCAAAAACAGGCATCAAAATGACAGCACTAAACTCATACTTATCTCTAATTACACTTAATGTAAATGGGCTAAATTCACCAATAAACAGATAGAAAGTTGCAGACTGGATAAAAAAACACGATCAGTCTGTATGCTGCCTAAAAGAGACACGCTTTAGACTTAGAGACACAAATAAACTAAAACTGAAAGGATGGATAAAAATATATTAAGCAAACAACAATCAAGAAAGAGCAGGAGAGGCAATATTAATTTCCAACAAAATAGGATTTAAAGTTATATCCACCACAAAGGATAAAGAAGGACACTACATAATGATTAAAGGGACAATTTACCAGGAAGATATAACCATATTAAATATTTATGCACCCAATGATAGGGCCGCAACATTCATAAAACAAATGTTAACAGAATTAAAAAGTGAGATAGACACCTCCACAATTATAGCAGGAGACTTCAACACAACACTCTCGGTGAAGGATAGGAAATGCAGTAAGAAGCTCAACAGAGACACGGAAGATCTAAGTGCTACAATTAAACAACTTCACTTCATAGACTTATACAGAACACTCCACCCAACAGCTGCAAACTATAATTTCTTTTCTAGTGCACATGAAACATTCTCTAGAATAGATCACATATTAGGTCATAAAACAAGCCTTTGCAGAACCCAAAACATTGAAATATTACAAAACATCTTCTCTGAACAAAAGACCATAAAAGTAAAAATCAATAACAGAAAAACCAGGGAAAAGAAATCAAATGCTTGGAAACTGCACAATACCCTGCTCAAAAAAGACTGGGTTATGGAAGACCTTAAGGAGGGAATAAAGAAATTCACAGAATTCAACGAGACTGAAAACCTTAAGGAGGGAATAAAGAAATTCACAGAATTCAACGAGACTGAAAACACTTCCTATGAAAACCTTTGGGACATGGTGAAAGCAGTGCTCAGAGGTCAATTTATATCAATAAAGGCACACATATTAAAGAACAGCCAAAATGAAAGAACTGTCCCTACAACTTGAACAAACAGAAAGAGAGCAACAAAAGAAACTGTCAGGCACCAGAAGAAAGCAAAAAATAAAAACTACAGCAAAATTAAATGAATTAGAGAATAGAAAAACAATTGAAAGAGTTAAGAAGGCCAAAAACTGCTTCTTCGAAAAAATTAACAAAATTGATAAACCATTGGCCAGACTGACTAAAAAAATACAGGAAAAGAAACCAAGAATCCAAATAAGAAATGGGATGGGCCATATCACAACAGATCCAACTGAAATTAAAACAATCATATCAGATTACTACAAAAAATTGTACTCTAACAAATTTGAAAACCTAGAAAAAAATGGATGAATTCCTAGAAACACACTACCTACCTAAACTAACACAAACTGAAGTAGAACAACTAAATAGACCCATAACAAAAAAAGAGATTGAAAAGGGAATCAAAACACTCCCAACAAAAAAAAGCCCTGGCCCTGACGGCTTCACTGCAAAGTTCTACCAAACTTTCAGGGAAGACTTATCACTACTACTGAAGGTATTTCAAAGCATAGAAAAGGACGGAGTACTACCTAACTCCTTCTATGAAGCCAGCATAACCCTGATACCAAAACCAGCTAAAGACAGCACACACAAAAAAAGAAAATTACAGACCTATATCCCTCATGAACATAGATGTAAAAATCCTCAAGAAAATTCTAGCCAATAGAATTCAACAACATATCAAAAAAATAATCCACCATAACCAAGTAGGATTTATACCAGGTATGCAAGATTGGTTTAATATTAGAAAAACAATTAATGTAATCCACCACATAAAAAAAAAGACAAGAACCACATAATTTTATCAATTGATGCAGAAAAGGCATTTGACAAAGTCCAACACCCACTCATGATAAAAACTCTCAGCAAAATAGGAATAGAAGGAAAATTCCTCAACATAATAAAGGGTATTGATACAAAGCCAATACCCAGCATCATCCTAAATGGAGAGAGCCTGAAAGCATTTCCCTTGAGAACGGGAAACAGACCAGGATCCCCTTTATCACCGCTCTTATTCAACATTGTGCTAGAGGTCCTAGCCAGAGCAACTGGGCTAGACAAAGAAATAAAGGGCATCCAGATTGGTAAGGAAGAAATTCAATTGTGTCTATTTTCCAACAACATCATCTTATACACAGAAAAGCCTGAGGAATCCTCAAGAAAACTATTAAAACTAATAGAAGGGTTCAGCAAAGTTTCAGATTACAATATAAACATACAAAGCAGTTGGATTCCTCTATATCAACAAAAAGAACATTGAAGAAGAAATCACCAAATGAATATCATTCACAGCAGCCCCCAAGAAGATAAAATACTTAGGAATAAACCTTACCAAAAATGTAAAAGAGCTATACCAAGAAAACTACAAGGCATTACTGCAAAAAACCAAAAGGGACCTACGTAATTGGAAAAACATACCTTGCTCATGGATAGGAAGACAACATTATAAAATTGTCCATTCTACTAAAAGCCATCTATAGATACAATGCACTTCCGATCCAAATTCCAATGACATTTTTTTAAAACGATGGAGAAACAAATCACCAACATCATATGGAAGGGAAAGAAGTCGCGGATAAGTAAAGCATTACTAAAAAAGAACAAAGTAGGAGGACTCACTCTGCCTGATATTAGAACCAATTATACTGCCACATTAGTCAAAACAGCCTGGTACTGGTACAACAACAGACACATAGACCAATGGAACAGAACTGAGAATCCAGATATAAATCCATCCACATTTGAGCAGCTGATATTTGACAAAGGCCCAGTGTCAGTTAATTGGGGAGAAGACAGTCTTTTTAACAAAAGGTGCTGGCGTAACTGTATATCCATCTGCAAAAAATGAAACAGGACCTATACCACACACCATGCACAAAAACTAACTCCACATGGATCAAAGACCTAAACATAAAATCTAAAAAGATAAAGATCATGGAAGAAAAAATAGGGACAACATTAGGAGACCTAATACAGGGCATAAACAGAATACAAAACATTACTAAAAATGACGAAGAGAAACCAGATAACTGGGAGCTCCTAAAAATCAAACACCTATGCTCATCTAAAGACTTCACCAAAAGAGTAAAAAGACCACCTACAGACTGGGAAAAAGTTTTCAGCTAAGACATCTCCACCCGGTGCCTGATCTCTAAAAC
Organism: Loxodonta africana; assembly: GCF_030014295.1. Taxonomy (NCBI): domain Eukaryota; kingdom Metazoa; phylum Chordata; class Mammalia; order Proboscidea; family Elephantidae; genus Loxodonta; species Loxodonta africana. Next base: position 327,456 of record NW_026974871.1, on the reverse strand, counting down.
CTACATGACTCTGCTAAAACTCAACCACAAAAAGACAAACACCCCAATTAAAAAATGGGCAAAGGATATGAACAGACACTTCACTAAAGAAGACATTCAGGCAGCTAACAGATACATGAGGAAATGCTCTCGATCATTAGCCATTAGAGAAATGCAAATCAAAACTACAATGAGATTCCATCTCACTCCAACAAGGCTGGCATTAATCCAAAACACACAAAATAATAAATGTTGGAGAGGCCGTGGAGAGACTGGAACACTTATACAGTGCTGGTGGGAATGTAAAATGGTATACAACCACTTTGGAAATCAATTTGGCGCTTCCTTGAAAAGCTCGAAATAGAACTACCATACAACCCAGCAATCCCACTCCTCGGAATATATCCTAGAGAAATAAAAGCCTTTACACAAACAGATATATGCACATCTATGTTTATTGCAGCACTGTTTACAATAGCAAAAAGATGGAAGCAACCAAGGTGCCCATCAATGGATGAATGGATAGATAAGTTATGGTATATTCACACAATGCAATACTACACATCAATAAAGAACAGTGATGAATCTGTGAAACACTTCATAACATGGAGAAACCTGGAAGGCATTATACTGAGTGAAATTAGTTGCAAAAGGTCAAATATTGTATAAGACCACTATTATAAGATCTTGAGAAATAGTTTAAACTGAGAAGAACATATTCCTTTGTTGTTACGAGAGGGGGGAGGGAGAGATGGTAGGAGAGGGGTATTTACTAAAGAGATAGACAAGAACTACTTTGGGTGAATGGAAGGACAACACTCAACACAGTGGAGGTCAGCACAACTGGACTAAACCAAAGCAAAGAAGTTTCCTGAATAAACTGAATGCTTCGAAGGTCAGCAAAGCAGGGGCAGGGGTTTGGGGACCATGGTTTCAGGGGACATCTAAGTCAACTGGAATAATAAAATCTATTAAGAAAACATTCTGCATCCCACTTTGAAGAGTGGCATCTGGGATCTTAAATGCTAGCAAGCAGCCATCTCAGATGCATCAATGATTCTCAACCCACCTGGATCAAGGGAGAATGGAGAACACCAAGAACATAAGATAATAACAAGCCCAAGAGACAGAAAGGACTACATGAACTAGAGACTACATCATCCTGAGACCAGAAGAACTAGATAGTGCCGGGCCACAACCAATGACTGACGTGACAGGGAACATAACAGAGATCCCTTGAGGGAGCAGGAGAACAGTGGGATGCAGACCCCAAATTCTCATAAAAAGACCAGACTTAATGGTCTGACTGAGACTGGAAGGACCCCAGTGATCATGGTCCCCACACCTTCCTTTCACCCACTATGGGAACCATCCCCAAAGCCAGTTCATCAGACATGGATTGGACTAGACAATGGGTTGGAGAGGGATGCTGGTGAGGCATGAGCTACTTGGTTTGGGTGGACACTTGAGACTATGTTGGCATCTCCTGCCTGGAAGGGAGATGGGTGGGCAGAGGGGCTTAGGAACTGGCAAAATGCTCACGAAAAGAAAGAGTGGAAGGAGGGAGTGGGCTGTCCCATTGGGGGGAAAGTAATTGGGAATATGTAACAAGTTGTGTATAAGTTTTTATGTGAGAGACTGGCTTGATTTGTAAACTTTCACTTAAAACACAATAAAAATTATTAAATTAAAAAAAAAAAGAAGCTGACCCATGATTGCTTCAACAAGCTCTCAGAACAAAGACTCAAGCAATCTTCTGGATGAAGGTGCAATCCTGGAATTACCAGATGCAGAATACAAAAGATTAATATACAGAACTCTTAAAGACATCAGGAAGGAAATGAGGCAAAATGCAGAACAAGCCATGGAACACACAGATAAAGCAGCTGAAGAAATTAAAAAGGTTACTCAAGCACATAATTAAAAATTTAATAAGCTGCAAGAAACCATAGAGAGACTGCAATCAGAAATTCAGAAGATTAACAATAAAATTACAGAGTTAGAAAACTCAATAGAAAGTAAGAAGAGCACAACTGAAGAACTGGAAGGCAGAATTACTGAGATTGAAGATAAAACTCTTGGGACTAATATATTTGAAGAGAAAGCAGATAAAAGAATTTTAAATGAAGAAATCCAAAGAATCATGTGGGACTTTATCAAGAGAAATAACTATGAGTGATTGCAGTACCAGAACAGGGAGGGCTAACAGAAAATACAGAGGGAACTGTTGAAGATTTGTTGGCAGAAAACTTCCCTGATATCATGAAAGATGCTCATCGAATTCCACATAAGGTAGATCTCAAAAGAAAGTGACCGAGACATATAATAATCAAACTTGCCAAAATCAAATATAAAGAGAATTTTAAGAGAGGCTAGGGATAAAGGAAGTCACCAACAAAGGAGAGTAAATAACAATAAACTTGGACTACTCAGCAGAAATCATGGAGGCAAGAAGGCAATGGGATGACTTACACAAAATATTGCAGGAAAAAAATTGCCAGCTATGAATCAAACCATAACCCCGGCCCTCTGGCCTTCTGGCCCTCTGGCCTTAGCCCTCTAACTCTAGCCCCTAAGCCCTGAGCCCCAAAGCCCCTAAGACCCTAAGCCCTTAGATCCTAACCCCCAAGGCCCTAAACTCTAACCCTAACCCAAACCCTAACCCCTATACCCTAAACCCTACAACCTAAACACCTATACCCCAAAACACTACACACCAAAACCCTACACTCTAAACCCTATACTCTAAGCCCCAAACCCTAAACCCAAACCTCAAAACCCAAAGCCCAAACCCTAAACCTAACTATAAACCCTAAACCCTAACACCTAACCCTAACCCCTAACCACCCTAACGACCCTAATCCTAACCCTCGAACCATAACCCTCTAACGCTAACCTGAAACCCTAACCCGAAACCCTAACCCTCTAACTCTAACCCTCGAACCCTAACCCTCTAACCCTAGCCCTAAACCTAACCCCAACCCCCAACCCCAACCCCAAACTCTAAACCTCAACTCTCTAGCCCTAAACCTAAGAATGAGCCTAAGCCTAACCTTATCACTTAACCCTAAACCCTAAACCATAACACTTAAAACCCTAACACCCTTAGCCCTAACACATTTAACCCTAACACCCTAAATGCCAAAACCCTGAACACTAACACCCTTAACCCCAACCCCTAAACCCTAAACTTAAACGCTAAACCATCTAACCCTCTAACCCTAATACCCTAACCCTAAACCCTAACCCCAGCCCCTAGCCCTAACCCTCACTCTAAGCCTTAAACCCTAAACCTTAAGCCCTAAACCCTAGGCTCTAAGCCCTAAGCCCTAAACCCTAAGTCCTAAAACCCTAAGCTCTAAGCCCTAAGCCCTAAACCTAACCCTCTAACCCTAAATCCTAAAACCTTACCCCAAACCCCTAAACCTGAACCTCTAAACCCTAGCCCTAACCCCTAACCCTAAACCTCTAAACCATACCCCTAATCCTCTAACCCTAAACCTCTAACCCTAACCCTCTAACCCTAACTCTGTAACCCTAACCACAACACCAACCCCAACCTCTGAACCCTGAAACCATAACCCCCAACCCGCTAACCCTAAGCCTCTGAACCCTAAGCCTAAAACCTCTAACCCTAAACCCTAACCTTCACCCCCTCACACCCTCACCTTCTCACTCCCTCACTCTATAATCTTCTCAACTTCTAACCCCCTCACCCTCTAACCCCTCACCCTCTAACTCCCTCAATCTCTAACCCTCAACCCTCTAAACCTCAACCCTCTAACACCCACCCTCTAACCCCAAACCACATATCCCAAACAAACCCAACACCAACCCCAACCATAAACCTAAACCCTAACCCCTAAAACCTAACCCAAACCCTAATGACTAAACCCCAAAACCCTACACCCCAAACTGCAACCCCTAACACCTAACCTGTAACTCCAAAGTCTAACCTCAAACCCTAAACCTAACCCTAACACCTAACCCCAACCCAAAAACCCTAACCAAAAAACCCTAACCCCAAACCCTAAGAACCCTAACTCTAACAACCCTAACCCTAATGTCCCGAACCTCAAACCCTAACCCTTTTTGTTAGCAGCCGTAGCACTTAACCACTAGCCACCAGGGTTTCCATGAGCAGTCACAAGAATAGACATATGCAAACCCGTGTTCATTGCAAGATTATTCACAGTAGCAAAAAGATGGAAACAACCTCAGTGCTCATCCACAGAGGAATGGATAAACAAACTACGGTACATACACACAGTGGAACACTACACGACAATAAAGACCAATGATGAATCTCCGAAACATCTCACGCCATGGATGAATCTGGAGCGCATCATACTGACTAAGTCAATCACAGAACGACATATACAGTAAGAGACCACTATCATAAAAACTCATGAAAAATTTACACACAGAAACAATCCTTGATGTTCACCAGGGAGACAAAGAGGGTAGAGAAAAGCCAACTAAACAATAACCAAAAAAACCAAACCCACCGCCGTCGAGTCGATTCCAGCTCATAGCGACCCTATAGGACAGATGAGAACTGCCCCATAGAGTTTCCAAGGAGTGCCTGGTGGATTCGAACTGCAGACGTCTGGTTAGCACCGGTGGCTCTTAACCACTACGCCATCTGGGTTTCCTACCAAACGACAGATATGTGGTAACTCCGGTGAAGGAAGAGACAGCACACAAGACTGGGGAATCAACCTCAGCCTCACTCTAACCCTAACCATAACCCTAAACCACTTGTGCCCTAGCCTAGTAACCCCAGCCCTAACCCCAACCCCCAACCACCTAAAATCTATACCCCTAAACCTAACTCCCAAACCTCTAACCCCCAAACCAGGACCCCTAACACCAAACCCTAACCCCTAACCCTAATCCTCTAATCCTTCTGCATCCCTGGGCCTCTCGACTCTCTATTTCCTCCCTCCAAATCCTACTAACACTCAGTGGAATTTTGAAGTTTGAGCTGTGCTTTGCTTCTTGTTGTCTCCACCGGTCCCATCAAGGCACTGCATCATTTGCTCTGCTTCACTATTGAGTTCCAAAACCATGGCTTAGAATCGCCTGACACTGAACTTCAGCGATTCGGCGCAAGGCCAGCGAGAGGACGCGCGCACCGCCGGTTCTGTTCTGCCCCCCAGGCCCTCCAAGCACGGGAACCTCCTGGACCTAAGCCGGGATGACCTGGGTACCGCTCCAGTGGCAATAGCAGCTTTTCTTCCCGAGAGACCCAACGCCCCAGGGCGCTCTCTCAGTACTCCCTTTAATGCTGTTATTATCCTAACCCACTCCTTCTGCGAGACCTAGTGGGTCCTCGACCAGGCCCAGCCTTCACGACCCGCACCCCCCCGCCCGCTGTGGTCACATAGAGGAACCTGCAGGACCGCGCCCTCCCCGCCCAAGCTCTGCCCCTCCATACCCTGATGCCCTGCAGGCCTCTACTAGGTCCCCGCCCAGGGGAGAGTTGTCGCCCCGCACGGGGTGGTGGGACACGAGGGAACATTCGGAAACCACCCCCCAGGCACGAAGCCCACTACCCGTATTGAGACCACGTGAGCAGGGCTGCCCCGCCGACTGGAGCCTGCAGGGCATCACTCACATTTGTCAGCTTCTCACCGCCCTCTGGGCTTGGGGTCCCAGAGCAGCCAATCCCCCCGGGGCGCGGGGCGGTCCGTCCGCAGGGGCTGGAAGATCGGGTTGGTGCCCATGGCCGGAGCGCTTAAAACCCTTATAAACCCTCACAAACCGTCAGCTCCAGACCTTCAAATGTCAGCCCGAGACACACCTAATCTCCTCCAACCTAAAAAAAAAAAACCACACCTGTTGCCATCCAGTCAATTCTGACTCATAGCGACCCTATAGGACAGAGTAGAACTGCCCCACAGAGTTTCCAAGGAGCGCCTGGTGGATTCAAACGGCCAACCTTTTGGCTAGCAGCCTTAGCACTTAACCACTACGCCACCAGGGTAACCCACTAAACCCACTGCCACCAGGGTAGAGGCTCCAAATCCCGCCAGTTTGAGGACCCCTCAAATCCCCTCAGCACCAGAGACAGTCCACAGCGACCGGTACACAGCGCCGCACAAATGTTTAAGGTAACAAACGACCTGGTTGCTCAGGACCCCTTCCTGCTACCCCCACCCCCGCCACCCAGAGGGGGAGCAGGACCCGGCATCCACACTGTTAACACACACTGAATCGCTGCTTACATAAGGAATAGGATTCCCGCGCTGCTCAACAGATTCCCAGGACCCCTTCCTTTCCAGGTGGGGCCCCGGCCGCGCCGACGCCCCAGCCCCAAGAGTAGACCAGCTGGGCGCGGGCGCGGGGTGCCTCAGCCTCCCAGGCACAGCGCCCAAAACAGTAAGGGGCAGCGGGGCCTTGGGCGGGGGATCCCTCTCTCCCCGCCCCTGGCACCCTACGGAGTCTGGTGGGGGTGGGACGATGAACGGGGGCGAGTGCCCCGCCCTCAGTCTGGAGTCTCACCCCCCCCGGGCGAACTCTGGGCCTTTGTTTCCCCCCTGGCACAGGGAGCAGGTGGTGGGTGGGGGGCAGGCGCCCATCCCCCAGCTTGGCCCGCAAACCCGCCCCGGGCAGAGTAGGGACCTTGGCACAGCACTGGACACGGCCTTTCTCCCCAAGCCCTTCAAGCCCCCAGGCCCGAGGGCACTCCGCAGCTGGATCCCGCGGCTGGACCCCCCCCCCGCCACAAATCCATGGGGATGAAATTTCGCAGACCAGCTGCGTCTCCCGGGCCAGAGGCTCCCTCTCGCAGCCCTTAGAGTGGCTGCGTCCGCCCGACCCCGCGCCGCACCCGCCCCTGGGGATCACTCGGGACGGGGTACGGTGGAGGGGGCGATGCGAGCTGCTAACCCAACGTCCGGACTCTCCAACCTCTGGAGCCCACGGGATGCTGCCACTGGAAACCGCCCTCCTGGAGCCTTCCCTCCACACCTTCGAGGGGCTGGGCTTGTTCAGTCAGGGAGCGGGTCCCTCCACCCAGCTGCCGGAGTTTCATACCTTTCAGAAAACACGGCACGGAAAGCAGCACGAACACCATCCTCTCTAAGGTGCGCCATCAGGCCCGGGCCCCTCACCACTCGTCCCAGCGCTTCCGGGAGTAACTGGCTGGAGGGCGAGGAACATGGCTGCTGGCCCCCCCCAGCGGCCCGGGTAGGGGGCGGGCGTGGGGGGGTTGGGCCTCCAGAGGGGACGGTGGGGTCTAGAAGCAAGGACAACGCCAAGGTGTAGGGGTTGAGGAGACCAGAGACGTCAGGAGAGGGCCCTCTCGCGTACAGAGTTAAGTATTGGAGGTGCAACGGTTAGGTGCTTTGCTAACTGAAAGGTGGGCCATTGGAACCCACCAGCTCAGGGGTTGAAAAGATCTGGAGATGGGCTCCCATAAAGATTCTAACCAAACAAAATCCAAACCAGTTGCTGTGGAATCAATTCTGACTCAGAGTAGAACTGCCCCATAGGGCTTCTAAGACTATAAGTCTTTACAGAAGCAGACTGCCATGTCTTTCTGCCAGGAACCAACTGGTGGATTCGAACTGTCCACCCTTTGGTTAGCAGCTGAGCTCTTAACCACGGGGCCACCAGGGCTGCACCATGAAGGCTGCAACCTAGGAAACCTTGTGAGGCAGTTCTAAGTTGTCATACAGGGTTGATATGAGTCAGAATCTCTTGATGGCACACAACCATGATTGTACTAAGAAAAATTCCTGCAAGCATCTGTCTACATGACCCCTGAAGCACACATGCATGCACGCTATCAAAGCAGTGCGGCCAAAGACAGGATATTGGAATAGAGACATTATAGAGTGGACAGTGAAAAGTGATTTCTGAGGGGCGTGCAGCTCAAGCGGAGGAGGTAGCATACAACTAAATGCCCTTCTCCTTCTATTGTTCAATGGTCTTCAGAAAGAATGTGTCCCAGGAATTAACTGTAGTCCAGGAGAACTTGAAGACAGCAAATACAGAGGACCAGTCAGGATGATTCTGCAGTGGTCAGGGTGAGGAGTGATGGTGGTAGTGCAGGTGGGAACAGTGGGCAGGCTTGAGGTGAACTTTGGAGCTTGAGCTGCCAAGAATTGCTGGTGGATCAGATGTATGGGATGAGGGGAATGGAGAATCAAAGGTGACTTCTAGAATTCAGGCTACCATGAGAGCATGGTCACCAGAGCCATTCTCTACCATGTGGAAAACCATGGAGGAACAAACTTGAGAAAATGACCAAAAGATTTTTTTCTGGACATGTTAGATTTGGATGTCTGAGGTCATCCAAGTGTGGAGAACAGTTCCCAGCTGTGGATACCACTCTGAGGTAGAGTAGTTTTCCAGGTTCTAAGAATTTGAAGATCATCAGCCTATAGCTGATTTGAAAGCCACTGGTGGTGCAGTGGTTATGTATTTGGCTGCTACCAAAAGGTCTGCAGTTTGAATCTACCAGTCGCTCCTTGGAAACCCTGTGGGGAAGTCCTACTCTGTCTTATAGGGTCCCTACGAGTGAGAAACCACTCGATAGCGACTTTTTTGTTTTGTTTTGTTTTAATACTAAGCTCAGAAAAGTTGTGTGTCAGGGTTGTATTTTTTCACAATACTTATTCAAGCAGTTCGAATCAACCAGCCACTCCTTGGAAACCCTATGGGTCAATTCTACTCTGTCCTTTAGGGTCGCTATGAGATAGAATTGACCCAACAGCAATGGACTTAGAACTTGGACTTAGAGGAGCCCTTCTTTGTCAAAGCTGAAAGTTTTACTTCATACTTTTTAAAAACCGCCATGTCTCATGCTACACAGCTACCCTTACAGGAGCATTTTTGGTGCTAACTTGACTTGTTCTTGGTGAAGGGCTCTGTATTCATTTTCTAGGGCTGCCATAGTAAATTACCAAAAACTGCGTGTCTGTAAAAAAACATATAATCCATACAGTCCAAGAAGCTGGACTATATGAAGAAGGAGGGGCACCAGGATTGGAGGAAGACTCATTAACAGCCTAGACATGCAGATGACACAACCTTGCTTACTGAAAGTGAAGAGGACTTGAAGCACTTACTGATGAGGATCAAAGACTTCAGCCTTCAGTATGGATTACACTTCAACATAAAGAAAACAAAAATCCTCACAACTGGAACAATCAAAAAAATCACAATAAACAGAAAATACTGAAGTCGTCAAGGATTTCATTTTACTTGGATCCACAATCAACACCCATGGAAGCAGACTTCGAGAAATCAAATGACATATTTTATTGGGCAAATCTGCTACAAAAGACCTCTTTAAAGTGTTAAAAATCGAAGATGTCACTTTCAGGACTAAGGTGTGCCTGAACCAAGGCATGTATTTTCAATTGCCTCATATGCATGCTAAAGCTGGACAATGAGTAAGGAAGACAAAAGAACTGAAACTTGAATTATGTTGTTGGTGAAGAATAATGAATATACCATGGACTGCTAGAAGAATGAACACACCTGTCTTGGAAGAAGAACAGCCAGAAAGCTCCTTAGAAAGGTGGGTGGCAAGACTTGGTCTCACGTACTCTGGACATATTATCAGGAGGGATCAGTCCCTGGAAAAAGACATCGTTCTTGGTAAAGTAGAGGGTCAGTGAAAAAGACAAAGATCCTCAATGAGACCGATTGAGATGGTGGCTGGAACAGTGGGCTCAGACATAGCAATGAGAAAGGCCCAGGGCTGGGCACTGTTCCGTTCTGTTGTACATAGGGTCGCTATGAGTTGGAACTGACTGAACAGCACCTAACAACAACATCATAAACTCACTAGATCTCCTGGGGATAGAATGTCATATTCACTGTAGAATAGATAGAGTCTTTTTGTTTGTTTGTTTACCATATTTACTAATACTATGATTTACATTTGATAACTTCCACAATCTGTTGGATCGCTTTTCTTTGGAATGGACACAAACGTGCGTCTCTTGCAGCCTGTTGGCCAGGTAGCTAGCTTCCAAATTTCTTTGCATAGTGGAGTGAGCATGTACAGGGCTGCATCTGTTTGTTGAACCAACTCAGTGGGTATTCTGTCAGCTCCTGGAGCCTTGTTTTTCGCCAGTGCCTTCAGTGTAGCTTGGACTTCTTGCTTCACTACTACCAGTTCTTCATCATATGCCACCTCATGAAATGACTGAAAGTTGACCATTTCTTTTGGTACTGTGACTCTGTGTATTCTTTCCATCTTTTGTGTGTGTGCTTTAAGTGAAACTTTACAAATCAAGTCAGTCTCTCATACAAAAATTTGTATACAGCTTGCTATGTACTCCTAGTTCCTCTCCCACTAATGAGACAACACACTCCTTCTCTCAGCCCTGTATTCCCCGTGTCCATTCAGCCACTTTCTGTCCCCCTCTGCCTTCTCATCTCCCCTCCAAACGGGAGCTGCCCACATAGTCTCATGTGTCCACTTGAGACCAGAAGGTCATTCCTCACCACTATCATTTTCTATCCTATAATCCAGTCCAATCCCTGTCTGAAGAGTTGGCTTTGGGAATGGTTCCAGTCTTGGGCCAACAGAAGGTCTGGGGACCATGACCTCCAGGGTTCCTCTAGTCTCAGTCAGATCATTAAGTCTGACTTTTTTATGGGACTTTGAGGTCTGCATCTCACTGCTCTCGTGCTCTGTCGGGGATGCTCTGTTTCGTTCCCTGTCGGGGCAGTCTTTGGTTGTAGACGGGCACCATCTAGTTCTTCTGGTCTCAGGCTGATGTAGTCTTGGATTTATGTGGCCATTTCTGTCTTTTGGACTCATAATTACCTTGTCTTTGGTGTTCTTTATTCTCCTTGCTCCAGGTGGGTTGAGACCAATTGATGCAACTTAGATGGCCGCTAGATAGTGTTTTTAAGACTGCAGACGCCACTCACCAAAGTGGGATGCAGAATGTTTTCTTAATAAATTTTATTATGCCAATTGACCTAGATGTCCCCTGAAAACATGGTCCCTCAACTGCTGCCCCTGCTACTCTGGCCTTTGGAGCATTTGGTTTATTCAGGAAACTGCTTTTGATTTAGTCCAGTTATGCTGACCTCTCCTTTATTGTATGTTGTCTTTCCCTTCACCTAAAATAGTTCTTGTCTACTATCTAAATTTGCAAATATCCTTCTCCCTCCCTTTCTCCCCACCCTCATAACCATCAAAGAATATTTTCTTCTCTGTTTAGACTATTTCTTGAGTTCTTAAAATAGTGGTCTCATACAATATTTGTCCTTTTGCAACTGACTAATTTCACTCAGCATAATGCCCTCCAGATTCCTCCAAGCTATGAAATATTTCACGGATTCATCATTGTTCTTGATCTGTGTGAAGTATTCCATCTTGTGAATGTACCACAATTTATTTATCCATTCATCTGTTGATGGGCACCTTGGTTACTTCCATCTTTCTGCTATTGTAAACAGTGCTGCAGTGAACATGGTTGTGCATGTATCTGTTCATATAAAGGCTCTTATTTCTCTAAGATATATTCCAGGGAGTGGGATTGCCATACCCTATTGTAGTTGTATTTCTAGCTTTTTAAGGAAGTGCCAGATTGATTTCCAAAGTGGCTGCACCATTTTAAACTCCCACCAGCGGTGAATAAGTGTTCCAGGCTCTCTACAACCTCTCCAACATTTATTATTTTGTGATTTGGGATTAATGGAAGCCTTGCTGGAGTGAGATGGTATCTCATTGTAGTTTTGATTTACATTTCTCTAATGGCTAATGATTGTGAGCATTTCCTCATGTATCTGTTACCTGCCTGAATGTCTTCTTCATTGAAGTGCCTGTTCCTATCCTTTGCCCATCTTTAAAATGGGTAATTTGTCTTTTTGTTGTTCAGTTTTTCCAATATCATGTAGATTTTAGAGATCAGAGGCTGATCGGAAATGTTATAGCTAAAAACTGTTTCCCAGTCTGTAGGCAATCAGTTTACTCTTCTGGTGAAGACTTTGGATGAGCGTGTTTGATTTTTAGGAGTTATCTAATTTTTCTTTGGGTGCCCTGTACATTGTTAGTAATGTTTTTTGTAATGTTTATGCTATGTATTAGGGCTCCTAGTGTTGTCCCTGTTTTTTCTTCCATGATTTTTATCATTTTAGATTTCATATTTAGGTCTTTGATCCATTTTCAGTTAGTTTTTGTGCATGGTGTGAGGTATGGATCTTGTTTCATTCTTTCGTGGAGGGATATCCAGTTATGCCAGCACCATTTGTTAAAGAGGCTATCTTTCCCCCATTTAACTGACTTTGAGCCTTATCAAATATCAGCTAATAAGTGAATGGATTTATGTCTGGATTCTCAATTCTGTTCCATTGGTCTATATGTCTGCTGCTGTACCGGTACCAGGCTGTTTTCACTACTATGGCGGTATAAGTTCTAAAATCAGGTAACGTGATGCCTCCCACTTTGTTCTTCTTTTTCAGTAATGCTTTATTTATCTGGGGCCTCTTTCCCTTCCATATGAAGTTGGTGATTTGTTTCTCCATCACATTAAAAAATGTCCTTGAAATTGGGATTGGAATTGCAGCATATCTATAGATCGCTTTCAGTAGAAGAGACATTTTTACAATGTTCAGTGTTCCTATCTATGACCAAGGTATGTTTGTCCACTTATTTAAGTGTCTTTTGATTTCTTGTAGTAGTGTCTTGTACTTTAGTTTGTATAGGTCTTTTATGTCTCTGGTTACAATTATTCCTAGTATTTTATTTTCTTGGGGGCTACAGTAAATGGTATTGATTTGGTGATTTCCTCTTTGATGATCTTTTTGTTGGTGTAGAGGAATCCAACTGATTTTTGTATGTTTATCTTGTATCCTGATATTCTGCTGAACTCTTCTATTAGTTTCAGTAGTTTTCTTGAGGATTCTTTAGAGTTTTCTCTGTATAAGATCATGTCATCTGCAAACAGAGATACTTTTATTTCTTCTTTACCAATCTGGATGCCCTTTATTTCTTTATCTGGCCTAATTGCGCTGGCTAGGACCTCCAGCACACTGTTGAATAAGAGTCGTGATAAACGGCATCCTTGTCTGGTTCCCGATCTCAAGGGAATGCTTTCAGACTCTCTCCATTTAGGGTGATGTTGGCTGTTGGCTTTATATAAATGCCCTTTATTGTGTTGAGGAATTTTCCTTCTATTCCTATTTTCTGAGAGTTTTTATCATGAATGGGTGTTGGACTTTGTCAAATGCCTTTTCTGCATCAATTGATAAGATCATGTGGTTCTTGTCCTTTGTTTTACCTATATGGATTACTTTGATTGTTCTAATGTTGAACCATCCCTGCATACCTAGTATGAATCCCACGTGGTCATGGTGAATTATTTTTTTGATATGTTATTGAATTCTATTGGGTAGAATTTTGTTGAGGATTTTTGCATCTAAGTTCATGAGGAATATAGGTCTGTAATTTTTTTGTGTGTGTGTGTGGTGTCTTTACCTGGTTTTGGTATCAGGGATATGCTGGCTTCATAGAATGAGTTTGGGAGTATTCCATCTTTTTCAATGCTCTAAAATACCTTTACTAGTAGTAGTGTTAACTCTTCCCTGAAAGTTTGGTAGAACTCACCAGGGAATCTGTCAGGGCCAGGGCTTTTTTGTTGTTGTTGTTGGGAGATTTTTAATTTTTTTAATTACCTTTTTCAGCTTCTCCTTCTGTTATGGGTTTATTTAATTGTTCTACCTCTGTTTCTGTTAGTTTAGGTAGGCAATGTGTTTCTAGAAATTTATCCATTTCTTCTAGGTTTTCAAAGCTGTTAGAGTATGATTTTTCATACTAATCTGATATGATTATTTTAATTTCAGTTGGGTCTGTTGTGATGTTGGGTAATTTGCTTCTTCTCCTGTTTTTCTTTTGTCAGTTTGGCCAATGTTTTAGCAATTTTCTTGATTTTTTCAAAGAACCAGCTTTTGGTCTTGTTAACTCTTTCCATTTTTTTTCTGTTCTCTACTTCATTTAATTCTGCTCTACTTTTTATTATTTAATTTCTTCTGATGCCTGAGGGTTTCTTTTGTTCCTCTCTTTCTATTTGTTCAAGTTGTAGGGATAATTCTTTGATTTTGGCCCTTCTTTTTGGATGTGTGCATGTATTGCTATAAATTGACCTCTGAGCACTGCTTTACCTGTGTCTCAAAGGTTCTGGTAGGAAGTGTTTTCATTCTCATTGGATACTGTGAATTTCTTTATTCCATCCTTAATTTCTTCTATAACCCAGTCGTTTTTGAGCAAGGTATTGATCAGTTTGTGAGTGTTTGATTTCTTTTCCCTGCTTTTTTTTTTTGTTGTTGTTTTTGATTTCTACTTTTATAGCGTCATGGTCAGAGAAGATGCTTTGCAATATTTTGATGTTTTGGATTCTGTTAAGGTGTGCTTTATGGCCTAATATGTGGTCTCTCCCAGAGAATGTTCCATATGCATTGGAAAAGAAAGTATACTTGGCTGCTGTTGGGTGGAGTGTTCTGTATATGTATGTGAAGTCAAGTTGGTTGATTGTGGCATTTAGATCTTCCATGTCTTTACTGAGTCTTTCTGAATGTTCTGTTCTTCACCAAAGTGGTATGTTGAAGTCACCTAATATTGTTGTGGAGCTGTCTATCTCACTTTACAATGCTGTTAGAGTTTGTTTTATGTATCTTGAATCCCTGTCATGGGGTGTGTGAATATTTAATATGGTGATATCCTCCTGGTATATTGTCTGTTTAATCATTATATAGTGTCCTTCCTTATCCTTTTTGGTGAATTTAACTTTAAAGTCTATTTTGTCAGAAACTATTGCCACTCTTGCTCTTTTTTTATTGTTTTTGCTTGATATATATTTTTGCCATCCTTTGAGTTTTAGTTTGTTTGTGTCTTTAAGGAGTGTCTCTTGTAGGCAGCATATAGATGGATCGTGTTTTTTGATCCATTCTTTCACTCTCTGTCTCTATTGGTACATTTAGTCCATTTACATTCAGCGTAATTATGGTAGTTATGAGTTTTGTGCCATCATTTTGATATCTTTTTTTGTATGTTGTCGAGTTTCTTTTTTCTGCTTAATTTTTTGTACTGCGTAGTTTTTCTTTGTATATTGCCTTTTCCTCTTATTCATTGTTGATTTTTTTTTTCTGAGTTGTTATGTTTTTCTTGTATTTTATTTCGATGTGTAGAATTGTTAGTCTCCTTTTTGGTTACCTTAATATTTGCCATTATTTTTCTAAGTTTAAACCTAACTTTTATTTCTTTCTATCCCTTTGACTATCTCTCTGTGTGAAAGACCTATGACTACATTTTTCACTCCCTCTTTATCATTTTAGTATTGTCATCCTTTACATAATAACATCACTGTTTCCCTGTTCTGAGCATTTTTTTATCTTGATTTATTTTTGTAATTTCCCTACCTGGGTTGATATCTGGTTGCTCTGTCCTGCATTCTAGTCTTGGGCTGATATCTGATATTGTTGATTTTCTAACCAGAAAACCCTCTTTAGTATTTCTTGTAGGTTTTTTTTTTTTTTTTTTTTTTTTACAAATTCCCTAATCTTCTGTTTATCTGGAAATGTCCTAATTTCACCTTCATATTTGAGAGACGGTTTTGCTGGATATATGATTCTTGGCTGGCAATATTTTTCCTTCATCACTTTATATAAGTCATCCCATTGCCTTCTTCCCTGCATGGTTTCTCTCGAGTAGTCTGAGCTTATTCTTATTGAGTCTCCTTTGTAGGTGACTTTTCATTTATTCCTAGCTGCTCTTAAAATTCTCTCTTTGTCTTTGGTTTTGGCAAGTTTGTTTATAATATGTCTGGGTGACTTTCTTTTGAGATCTACCTTATGTGGGGTTCAATGAGCATTTTGGATAGATATCTGCTGCTCATCTTTCATGGTATCAAGGAAGTTTTCTGCCAACAAATCTTCAACAATTCTGTTTTTTCTGTTATCCCTCCCTAATCTGATACTTCAATCACTCATAGATTATTTCTCTTGATAGAGCCCCGCATAATTCTTAGGGTTTCTTCATGATTTTTAAAAATAATTTTATCTGATTTTTCTTCAAATATATTGGCGCCACATTATTTATCTTCAATCTCACCAATTCTGCTTTCCATTTCGTCAATACTGTTTCTCTGTCTACTGAGTTGTCTAATTCTGTAATTTTATTGTCAATCTTCTGAATTCCTGATTGCTTTCTTTCTATGGATTGTTGAAGCCTATTAAATTTTTCTTTATGTTCTTGAGTAACCTTTTTAATTTCTTCAGCTACTTTATCTGTGTGTTCTTTGGTTTGTTCTGCATTTTGCCTGATCTCCCTGATCTCTTGAAAGTTCTGTGTATTAACCTTTTGTATTCTACATCTGGTAATTCCAGGAAAACACCTTCATCTGAACGATTCCTTGATTCTTTGTTTTGAGAGATTGTTGAAGTGATCATGGTCTGCTTCTTTATGTGATTTGATATTGACTGCTGTCTCTGAGCCATCTATAAGTTATTTTATTTTTTTACTTTTGCCTACTGTATCCTAGCTTTTTGCTTTGTTTTGTTTTGATATGCCCAAATAGGCTGCTTGAGTGAGTGAGCTTGATCATTTACAACTTTCAAGATTTAACGTCCTGTCACCAGATGGGTAGAGCTATTACCAGGTATATGAGCCTAGGAGTCCATTCACTTTTCTTGTATAGATTCAGCTCAGGTGTCTAGGTAGTTGGTCATCAATTGTAGGTCATCAAGTCCTATAGTCTTAGATGGGGAGGGGTGATTGTTGTAGACACAGGTATCTGGTTGCAGCAGGGGGTCACACTCTGAACAAAGGCAGGGGGCTGACAACCATCTCCCAAGGGTCTGTGAGGAAAGTGCACCTCTGTTTTCTATACTGCACAGGTAGGTGGGTTCTGCAGTCAGACCACAGGCACCCTATGCTTTTGGTCGTAAGGACTGGGAGGCACCTGTTATCCTGGACCCCTGTTGTGGGTGTCTAGATGATGTGGGTGGAGCCACCAGTTCTCAGGCCCCCAATGTAGGTAGGTGAGGACCCTGTTTAATAGGCAGAGCAGTGTCAAACATCAAAAACACACCTCTCCACCACAAGGTGAAACAGTTGGAGTTGGATACCCAGCACATACACCATTGCAGTAACAAGGGCCTAATCTCCTGAAATGGGCCTACACAGGTCCATGCAGGGGTGAAAGGTATTCAAAGTCTGTGGACCATTTGTGCCTGGAAAGGAGCTTCTTCTGTCCTGAGCCTCCCAGCTTAGTGAAGCTGGCAGATTATCTTTTCCTCCAATTGTTAATTTATTCCTTCTCCAAGGCCAGGAGAATGGCTCAGGCTGCACAGCAACACCTATCTCACGTGCAGGGAAATCTACAGCTACCGAAGCTGTCTTGGGGGCTGAGCGCACAGTAAAACGAATGCAAGTACTTAGCTTTTGCCAACAGCACTGTTCTTCTCTGGTTCCAGAGTTGTGAGTAGACTGTGAGACTTGCTGTCTCCCTCTCAGGAAACTACATCCTGAATGCTACTGCCAGCCCTACCACTGTCCCTCCAGGGGACTGTGTCCAAGGGGTGCCATTTCTCACCAAGTCAGGTCCGGCAACTGCTCGCCACTTCTGAACCGTGTCTCCCTCCCCCAGCCACTCAGTCTGATTTCCTAACTTTGCCTTTGATGTTCAGGGCCCTTATCTTGTCATGTATAAAATTGTTCCACTTGTTTTTTCAGGTCTTTTTTTGGTTTTTGTTGTAAGAGGGATCACTGGAAGTGTCTGACTACTCCGCAGTCTTATCTCCACCTCTCTCTATCTTCTTCTGATGCTTTCTGCGTCATTTAATATTTTCCCTGTAGAATCCTTCAATATTGCAATACAAGGCTTGAATTTTTTCTTCAGTTCTTTCAGTTTGAGAAATGCTGAGCATGTGCTTCCCTTTTGGTTTTCTAACTCCAGATCTTTGCACATTTCATGATAATATTTTACTTTGTCTTCTTGAGGTGCCCTTTGAAACCTTCTGTTCATCTCTTTTGCTTCATCATTTTCTTTTTGCTTTAGCTACTCTACATTCAAGAGCAAATTTCAGAGTCTTTTCTGACATCCATTTTGGTCTTCTTTTTTTCTTTCCTGGCTTTTTAATGACCTCTTGCTTTCTTTTTTTTTCTGACAGATATACATATATATTTTATTTTACATCTTTATTGTCATACTTTAGATGGAGGTTTACGGAACAAACTAGGTTCCCATTAAATAATTAGTACACATATTGTTTTGTGACACTAATTACCAACCCCACAATATGTCAACACTCTCCCCTTCTTGATCCTGGGTTCCATATGACCAGCTTTTCTGTCCCCTCCTGCCTTCTAGCCCTTGCCCCTGGGCTGGTGTGCCCCTTTAGTTTTGCTTTATGGGTCTGTCTAATCTTCGTCTGAAGGGTGAACCTCAGGGGTGACTTCATTACTGAGCTAAAAGTGTGTCTGGGGGACATACTCAGCATTTCTCCAGTCTCTGTCAGGCGAGTAATCTGGCCTTTTTTGTGAGTTAGAATTTTGTTCTACATTTTTCTCCAGCTCTCAGACCCTCTACTGTGATCCCTGTCAGAGCAATGACCTCTTACTTTCTTCAAGTATGATGTCCTTGATGTCATTCCACAACTCATCTGGCCTTCAATCATTAGCCTTCAATTCATCAAATCTATTCTTGAGATAGTCTCTAAATTCAGGTGAGATATAATCAAGGTTGTACTTTGGCTCTCGTAGACTTGTATATGAGAAATTGGTGGTCTGTTCCATAGTCAGCCCCTGGTCTTGTTCTGACTGATGATATTGAGCTTTTCCATTGTCTCTTTCCACAGATGTAGGCATTTGATTCCTGTATATTCCATCTGGTGAAGCCCATGTGTATACTCACCATTTAAGTTGTTGAAAAAAGGTATTCGCAATGAAGAAGTCATTTGTCTTGCAAAATTCTATCATGCTGTCTCCAAGGCCAGATTTTCCAACTACTGTTCCTTCTTCTTTGTTTCCAACTTTCACATTGCAATCATCAGTAATTATCAATGCATCTTGATTGCATGTCTGATCAATTTCAGACTGCAGAAG
This sequence comes from Loxodonta africana, assembly GCF_030014295.1. NCBI lineage: Eukaryota > Metazoa > Chordata > Mammalia > Proboscidea > Elephantidae > Loxodonta > Loxodonta africana. The sequence goes on along the minus strand of NW_026974871.1, from coordinate 308,399 downwards.
TTGGTAAAAATCTTCAGTTTCTTCATCTTTGGCATTAGCAGTTGGTGCATAAATTTGAATAATAGTCATGTTAACTGCTTGTCATGGATTGAAATGTGTCCCTAAAAAATATCTGTCAACTTGGCTAGGCCATGATTCCCAGTATTGTATGACTGTCTACCATTTAGTCATCTAATGTGATTTCCCTATGTGGTGTAAATCCTATCACAATGATGTGATGAGATGGATTAGTCGCAGTTATGTTGATGAGATCTATAAGATTAGATAGTGTCTTAAGCTAATACCTTTTGAGGTATAAAAGAGATAAGCAAGCAGAGAGATATGGGGACCTCATAACACCAAGAAAGCATCCCCAGTAGCAGAGCATGTCCTTTGGACCCACGGTCCCTGCACCTGAGAAGCCCCTTGACCAGGAGAAGATTGATGATGGAGACCTTCCCACAGTGCTGACAGAGAAAGTTTCCCCTGGAGCTGACACCCTGAATTTTGAATTCTAGCCTACTAGACTGTGAGAAAATAAATTTCTCTTTGTTAAAGCCACCCACCTGTGGTATTTCTGTTATAGCATCACTATATGACTAAGACACTGGTCTTCCTTGTAGGCATATGGATATTATCCTATCACTGACAGCACTGTACTTCAGGATAGATCTTGAAATGTTCTTTTTGATGATGAACTCTCTTTGATTTGGCACAGTAGTCCATAAAAAAAAAAGTCCATATGATTGTCCAATTCAAAATGGTGAATATCAGTCCATTTCAGCTCACTAATGCCAAAGATATTGATGTTTATGTGTTCCATTTCATTTTTTAATGATTTCTAATTTTCCTAGATTCATACTTCATACATTCTATGTTTCTATTATTAATGGATGTTTGCAGCCGCTTCTTCTCATTTTGTGTCATGCCATATCAGCAAACGAAGGTCTCGAAAGCTTGATTCCATGCATGTCATTGAGGTCAACTCTACTTTGAGGAGTGTGTGTGGTTTTGTTCTTCTGTAACTTGTATCTTTTAAAATAAATCTTATAAAGCTTTTGTTTAATTAAATGGTTTTAAAAATTCATCTAAAATCATTGCTAAGCTTTCTGTTACAATTCTTCAATTGCATTTAATTTCTATTAGGTTTTCTGTTTAGACTATTGTATAACCTTCAATAATAATTTTTATATCAATTCACAACCATTATAATTCCTTTTTCTTTTTTGGGGGGGTGTTTAAATCTGAAATATAATTATGAATAGAAGTGTTAATAGCAGATATTATTTTCTCATTTCTTCTGTTAAATAAAGGTTTGAACTTAAAACTGTTGATCTGTTTCATCTAAAAAACTGCATCTTTTTTTTTTAAGAAATAAACTATTAGTCTTATTTTGTTTATTTATTATATATATATAACTATATATGTCTCTCTTTACTCTCTGGTTCTTTTTAAGATTTTTTATTGTATTCATGTACTGAAGTTTCACTACATTATATCTTGATTCAGATTTATTTTTACTTTGCCCTCTTGGAATATCTTTGCCTTCCCTAATCTAAGGATTGATATGTTTCATTGTTTTTAGTCACTAGTTCCCCTAATGTTTTTTCCTATATTTTTGAAGGGACAGAATTTCTCCACGTTTTGTGACTATATGTACGTCATATTTACAATCACGTTTTTAAAATGATTTTGCCTACGAGGTAGCTAATATTTTCCTAAATTAAAGAAGTGGGGAAAACAGCACAATACAGAAATAATGAATGCCACATCACATCAATTATTTGATGCCATGTCTTATGACTGCCAATGGAACATATTGTTTTTTTATCCATGTCTCCCTGTTTATGTGCTAGTATCCTGTCCTCTGAACTCATTTCAAGGGCTGTGTGCCTGACCCGGAAGCAGCTTTCAGCATTTTCCCCAGGTCTAAATAGAAGAGGATGTTTTTTCTTCTGTAAAAATAAATCCAAATAGGTTTTTTTTTGTCCCTTTTATTTTTATTTCATCCATTGAAAGAGAAATAAATATTTATTTGTAGTCTATTTACAAAACTTTTCCACCTGTCTTTATTTTTAATTTTCCCCCATAATTTTGTGATATGGGTATTAGCATTTATTACATTATACACAAAAAGAAAGGACAAGGAGAAAAAATTCTGATGATAGTTTCAGAGAAGAAACAAAAGTGGGAGAAACAAGACTTAAATCTGGACCATGACCATACATGGGAGGTAAAACTTTTATTCACCACCTTTACTGGGTGACACCTAAAATATTTCAGGATTTCTGTCAGGATTAATTGTAGTTTATACTTCACACAACCTCTTAAGGTTGATATCACCACTGACATTTTATAGATGATAAAATTGATATGAGGAGATTTTAAGTAGTTTTCCCTAAATGTCCAGCTAAATTATATATATATAAAACCTTTTAAAATACATACCCTGGAAACCAAACCCATTGCCATAGAGTTGATTCCAACTCACGGCTACCCTATATTATCTCTCAACTATTTGGAACTGGTGAATCTAAAGGATGGTACAATTTTTAATGACATAGAACAGAAAGAGAGAGAGAAAGGAAAGAAGTAAAGGAAGGGAGGGAGAGAGGAAGAGAAAGAGAGACGGAGGAAGGAAGGAAGGTTGGAAGAAAGAAACGAAAGTTATTAAAATAGAAATTCTCTGTATAGTAGAGGATCAACAATATATATAAAAGAATTTTTATTCCCAGATGAAATTGTTTTAGTGTTAAAAATTTATTCATTTAAACAAATTCTTGTGTTTATATTTCGTCATATGTCCTGGCTCTAACATATTCTCATTCAACAGCGAGTTATTCTAAAACAACCCAAATCTAATGAATGATAGAAGACATATACACTATCACAGAAAAATGGCTTCTCAGAGCCTCCTAACGAACTCCAATTAAAGTATTGCTCCCAATTCAAAAGTATCTGTTCTTAGGAGATTTTGCTTACAAAGAAACACCCATGTTGTCTCCTTAGTAAGTCAGGGTGTACATATTATGTAAAGGAATATCCTCCAATGGCTTCCAAGTTTGAAATAAATTACATATCATCATGACGTGTATTGCCTTGCATTGTTGTTAGTTCCCTCAAGTCAGTTCCAAATCATAGTGGCACTATGTACAACAGAATGAAATACTGCCAGGTCCTGTGTCTTCTTAAAAAAAAAAAAAAAATTTTTTTTTTTTTTTTGGGTCTTCCTTATTCATTGTCCAGCTTTCACGTGCATATGAGGCAATTGAAAACACCGTGGCTTCGATCAGGGACACTTTAGTCTTCAAGGTGACATCTTTGCTTTTTAACACTTTAAAAATTTCTTTTGCAGCAGATTTTCCCAATGCAATGCATCATTTGATTTCTTGACTGATGTTTCCATGGGTGTTGATTGTGGATCCAAGTAAAATAAAATCCTTGACAATTTCAATCTTTTCTCCATTTATCATGATGTTGCTTATTGCTCCACTGATGAGGATTTTTGTTTTCTTTATGTTGAGGTGTAATTCATACCTAAGTCTTTACAGTCTTTGGTCTTTATCAGTAAGTGCTTCAAGTCCTGTTCAGGTTCAGCAAGCAAGGTTGTGCAATCCGCATATCACAGGATGTTAATGAGTCTTCTTCCAATCATGATGCTCTGTTCTTCACACAGTTCAGTTTGTTGGACTATGTGCACTGCATACAGATTGAATAATTATAGTGAAAGGATTCAACCCTGATGCACACCTTTCCTGACTTTAAACCATGCACTAGTAGCCCATTGTTCTGTTTGAATGACTGCCTCTTGATCTATGCAGAGGTTCCCCATGAGCACAATTAAGTGTTCTGGAATTCCCATTTTTTGTGATGTTATCCATAATTTGTTATGATTCACAGAGTCAAATTCCTTTGCATAGTCAATAGAACACAGGTAAACATCTTTCTGATATTCTCTGCTTTCAGCCAGGATCCATCTGACATCAACAATGACTTACCTGTTCCCACGTCCTCTTTTGAATCTGGCTTAAATTTCTGACAGTTTCTGTCAATGCACTGCTGCAGCCACTGTTGAATGATCTTCAGCAAAAATTCACTTGCATGTGATATTGACGATAATTTCTGCATTTGGTTGAAACACCTTTCTTTGGAATAGGCATAAATATGGATCTCTTCCAGTCAGTTGGCCAGGTAGCTGTATTCCAAATTTCTTGGCATAGACAAATGAGCACTCCCAGTATTGCATATGTTTGTTGAAACATCTCAATTAATATTCCATCAATTCCTGTAGCCTTGTTTTTCTCCAATGCCTTCAGTACTGCTTGGACCTCTTCCTTCGGTACCATTGCTTCCTGATCATATACTGCCTCCTGAAATGGTTGAACATCTACCAATTCTTTTTGGTGTAGTGACTCAGTGTATTCCTTCCATCTTCTTTTGGTACATTCCGAGTCGTTCAATATTTTCTCTGTAGAATCCTTCACTATTGCAACTTGAGGCTTGAATTTTTCCTTCAGCTCTTTCAGCTTGAGAAATGCTGAGGGTGTTCTTCCCTTTTGATTTCTAACTCCAGATCTTTGTATATGTCATTATAATACTTTGCTTAGTCTTCCGTAGCTACTCTTTGAAATCTTCTGTTTAACTCTTTTACTTCATCTTTTCTTCTGTTCTTTTTAGCTACTAGATGTTCAAGAGCACATTTCAGAGTCTCTTATGACATCCATTTTGATCTTTTCTTTCTTTCTTGCCCTTTTAATGACCTCTTGTTTTCTTTGTATGTCTGATGTCCTTGATGTCACTCCACTGCTCATCTGGCCCTCAGTCATTAGTGTTCAACGTGTCAAATGTATTCTTGAGACAGTCTCTAAATTCAGGTGGGATATACTCATGGTCATAGTTTGGCTCTCATACACTTGTTCTAATTTTCTTCAACTTCAACTGGAACTTGCATATGAGCAGTTGACTGTTCTGTAGTTGGCCCCAGCCATGTTCTTACTGATGGTATTGAGCTTTTCCATCATCTCTTTCCACAGATGTAGTCAATTTGATTCCTGTGTATTCCATCCGGTGAGGCCCACGCTTATACTTGCTGTTCATGTTGTGGAAAAAAGTTATTTGCAATGAAAAAGTCGTTTGTCTTGCAAAATTCTATCATGTGATCTCTGGTAACATTTCTGTCACCAAGGCCATATTTTCAACTACCGATCTTTCTTTGTTTCCAATTTCTCATTCCAATCACCAGTAGTTATCAATGCATCCTGATTGCACATTCCATAAATTTCAGACTGTAGAAGTTGGTAAAAATCTTCAATTTCTTCATCTTTGTCCTTAGTGGTTGGTGTGTAAATTTGAATAGATTGTATTAACTGGTATTCCTTGTAGGCGTATGAATATTATGCTATCACTGGCAGTGTTGTACTTCTGGATAGATCTTGAAATGCTCTTTTAAGTGATTAGTGCACAGCCATATTCATTGCAGCACTGTTTACAAGCAAAAAGATGGAAACAACCAAGATGCCCATCAACAGATGAGTGGATAAACAGATTATGGTATATTCACATAATGGAATATTAAACAGTGATAAAGAACAATGATGAATCCATGAAACATCTCATAACATGGAGGAATCTGGAAGGATTTATGCTGAGGGAAATTAGTCACAGGAGGATGAATATTGTACGAGACCATTTTTATAAGAACTCAAGAAAAGATTTAAATACAGTAGAAAACATTCTTTGATGGTTGCCAGTGTGGGGAGGGATGGAGAAGGGTTTTCACTAATTAGATAGTAGATGGAATTATTTTAGGTGAAGGGAAGGACAACACACAATGCAGGGGAAGTCAGCACAACAGGACTTATCCAAAGGCTAAGAAGTTTCCAGGATAAGACCAAACATTTTGAGGGATAGAGTAGCAGGGGCGGGGGTCTGGGGACCATGGTTTCAGGGGACGTTTAGGTCAATTGGCATAACAAAGCATATTAAGAAAACGTTGTGCATCTCACTTTGTTGAGTGGCGTCTGGGGTCTTCAAAGCTAGCAAACTGCCATCTAAGGTGCATCAATTGCTCTCAACCCATCTGGAGCAAAGGAGAATGAAAAACACCAAAGACGCAAGGAAAATATTAGCCCAAGAGACAGAAAGGGCTACATAAAGCAGAGACTCCATCAGCCTGAGACCAGAAGAACCAGATGGTGCCTGGCTACCACCAATAACTGCACTGAAAGGGAACATAGCAGAGAATCCCCGATGAAGCAGGAGAAAAGTGGGATGCAGACCTCAAATTCCAGTAAAAAGACCAGACATAATGGTCTGACTGAGATGGAGGTACCCCAGAGGTCATGACCCCCAGACTGTCTGTCAAAACTAAAACCATTCTTGAAACCAACTCTTCAGACAAAGATTAGACTATAGGACATAAAATGATACTGGTGAGGAGTGTGATTCGTAGCTTAAGTAGACACATGAAACTATATGGACAGCTCCTATCTGGAGTCAAGGTGAGGAGGGAGAGGAGAACAGGAGCTGGTTGAATGGACACAGGGAACACAGGTGGAGAGAAGGAGTGTGCTGTCACATTGTAGTGAGAGCAGCTAAGGTCACATAATAATGTGTACATAAGTTTTTGTATGAGAAACTGACTTGGATTGTAACTTTTCACTTAAAGCACAATAAAAAAAAGAAAAGAAAATCTAGTATAGACTCATAAACAACTTTTATGACCTTCGGGAGATGATGCTTTTCTTCTAAATTTATATCCTAAGATTTGCTGAAGCAGTGCATCTGCTCCCGTTGAGGAGCTATATTTCTTCCTTGGGTGTTCTGTGCACAATAATGCCAAAGCAAGCTTTCTCGAAGTCAGGTATCATTACCTGGATCTTCTGCTCAGAAATCCACGATGAATTATCATTGCCAATTACTAGCTACACAAAGCTATTTTAATTCACATATATACATATATATATATATATATATATATATATATATATATATATATATATATATCTCTTCAGTTTCTCTACTATGCATTCCTTTCTACCCATTCACGCAATTTCCAAAGTTCTAGTTAACCAGACCTTTTACTGGAGCATCTATATGACATGGTCATTGTAGCTGCAGTGACTCTGCTCAAGCTTTCCGCAAAGAAGAAGTGCATTCTGTCACTCTGGTTCCCTGATGCCTGGCTGACACAAAGTATTGCACAGTGGCACCTTCTCTTACTCATTTCTTTTTTTGAATGTTTTTTTCTTGTATTTAAAATTCAAGTTATATGATGATTAAGTAATAGAAATGTTATAAATTTAAAAAGAAACAGTATAGAGAGTATAAAGAGATTAAGAAAGAGAGCATGAGATGAGACAGTGAAAGATTTCAGGCCCTTCCCACCTCCCTGTCACAGCTGGCAACGCCCAATAATCTTTGGTTTCTATATATTTGCTTATTTCATATAAGTAAGATCATACAGTAGTTGTTCTTTTCTGACTAACTTTCTTCAATCAGCATGATGTTTTCAAAGCCTAGCAAGAATTTTCAAATTCCAACTATAGCTAACCTCAGTTTCTGCTATCATGCCCAGTTCTCAATCCTTTCTCCAACTAGTGTACCCCCTTTGTCTTTTCTGTTGCTGCCCCATTCTGCCTTTCAGTGGCTGAGCCCTGCTTTCTGCTCCCTCCTTAGTCTCTGTATCCCTCTAACACACTGCTGGCAGGTTCCGTCTCTGGATCTTGTCCCTGAAGCTTTCCCTCCATCCAACACACACGACCTAGCTCTATCTCTTTCTGGATCCTGAAGTCTACGGTCCTTCCCACATATTCACAAACATACACAGACCTTTAGGTTGACATAGGCAACCCACCCAGACACACCCAGTTAAGGTGGTTGTGTGCTGTCTGTCTGAGGTTTCTGGCATCAGGTTCTCAGATACGGACATCTCATTCTGCCTCACGCTGAAGGAGTTCCTCTAATAAGGACAAGGGCTTCTATTCCGAGAAAAGCAATTTTAATCCTCTACTGTAGCTTGGTTAAGAAGGGTACAAGAAAGAGGTATACATGTAAGAGTCTTAACTAAATATACGCATTCTTCTCTTTAAGTATAACTTCTCCGTAAAACAGCCTTTCAGTAAAAGAGGTTGAAAAGAGGTGAGCATTGCTCTCGTTTGAGTGCTTACACCCCAAATTGACTAAGAAAATCACCCTCATAGAAAACTTCTTTCAATGACATCACACATTTATTATGAAGTTATAGGGGAATGAGGTCATTTCTAAGTTCCAAAGGAACAAATTCATTGGAATTCAATAAATGTGGAATTAAAGAAAAATAACTTCTTAAAAAATGAACTACCGTAAACAGTGCCACTTTACAATGGAGACTTTGTCTTCCACAGCAGTGCCCCCAAAGGGTGGTGGGTCTCTGGGGAAGA